>NC_066534.1:16470162-16575162 GCF_024679095.1 Eriocheir sinensis
CTTCTTTTTCATTCCACCGACCTCCACCCCATCCCCTCCCTTCTACCCATGTATCCAACCGCCCTGTTGCAGACTCCTTACGTTCTTATGTTCTTACGTTTTTAATAGCGGTGTGACATTAACGCATATACCTCTTTCTCCTCTATATCGCCTCTCCCCACACACGGCTGCTGGAACACTACAACACAATGACCTCCCAGACCATCCCCAGTGCCCGCCAACAGTAGAGTATTCGCCTAATTGTATATAAAAGGTTAATTCCTCGACAACGCTATACACGGGAAATATTTCACGGGTGGTAATTATATCTCTAAAGTGGTGGGAATTACAGCAATTATTCGATTCGTATCTATTGGAATGGTTATATTATTATCAAAGGGCGCTGTGGAGTTTGAATTTGATTGTTGGTGGCGCTCCTTGGTTCTCCCCGTCCTTCCTCCCTTACCCCTTAACTTTTCTCCCCTTCTCTCCTTTCTTTCTTCTCCCCTTCCTCTTCTTCTCTCATCTCCCAACCTCCTTTGTTTTTGTCCTTCCTATATATTCCCCTTCCTCCCCCTCCTCTCCCTATTCCTTTACTTCTCCTCTTCCTTTCCCTTTAACTTCTCTCCTCTCCCTTTTCTGTCCCTCAATTTCCATCCTACTTTGCACCTTCGTATATGCTCCCTCCTCCCCTTTCTCCCCTTTCTCTTCTTCTCCCTGTTCCCTTTGTCCTCCTCCTCCCCTCTCCCCATCCTGTCTCCTTCTTCCCCTTCTCTTTCTCTTATCTTCCAAACCTCTTTGCATTTCTCCTTCCTATATATTCCCTCCTCCTCTTCCTCTTCTCTCTTCTCCTTATCCCTTCAGTTCTCCTCTTCCCTTACCATTTAATCTCCTCCTCCTCCCTCCATTCCTTCTCCTTCCCCTTTCTTTCCTTCATCTTCCACTTTACTTCACATCTATCCTCCTATCCACGCTCTACTTTCCCCCATCATCTCAATCCTCTCCACTCGCTTCCATTCCTCAAGTCCACCCAAGATCGTTATTCCACCTACATCCACCTGTAGTCACCATCATCCTCTACCCAACCACTGCTCCCTTTCTCTTCCACTTTCCCTCCACTCTTCCCCTTCCCTTCCACTCATCTCCACCCACTTCACTCTTCCTCTCTCCACCCATCTCCCTCCTCCCTCTTATCTCCTTTCTCCCTAATTCCACCAAACTCCACTTGCTTCCACTGTCATCTTTTACCTAACCACTGCTTCTCTTCTCTACCCCTTCCCTCACCCCCCCTTCCCACTCACTACCATCCCCCTCCCTTCCTTCCTTCCTTCCTCCTCCTCACCCCCTCTTCTCTATCTCTCCAATCCACTCTCTCTCTCTCTCTCTCTCTCTCTCTCTCTCTCTCTCTCTCTCTCTCTCTCTCTCTCTCTCTCCTCTCTCCTTCCTTCCTTCCTCCTCCTCCCCTCCTCTCTCTACCTCCAATCCCCTCTCCCTTCCCGCCTTCCTCCCCCTCATCCCTTCCTCTCTATATCTCCAATCCCCTCTTCCTCCATGCCTTCCTCCCCCTCCCCCTTCCTCTCTCCATCTCCCATCCCCTCTGCCTTCCTACCTTCACCCCCTCCCTCTCTCTCTTTCCCTCTCCATTTCCGCCGCCCCCCCCCCCCCCCCCAGCGTCGTGTCTGGTTACAAAAGCATTTAATTAACACCGTCCAAACGCGCGCCGTCTAAAGGCAAACACAAGCCTCGCCGCCCCGACCAGACCGCAACCGCCGGACGGGAAAATCATTATTGTTATTATTATTGGGTGTAACGCAAACCACGGCAAAGAGAAGCTGCGGTTGGGGGAGAGAGGGGGTGGGAGGGAGGGAGGAGGAGGGGGAGGGAGTGTATCATGTAGCTTAAACGAAATGAAATATACCCACACGCTCACACACACACACACACACACACACACACACACACACACACACACACATTCTCTCTCGTTATGCATTTATCTGTCAATTCATCAGTCTATCTATCTATCTCTCTCCCCCAGTACAGACCCCAGTGCCCTCCCCCAAGCGTCTACCCTCCTCCCCATCTCAGCAATACCCAAGATTTAACCTCAGACCACCCCCAAGCAGGTATACTTCCCCCCAGCCTCTACAGGACCCCAGTCCACACCCATCTCACCTACTGATAGTACGCCCCTTAAACCACCCCAGTAGGCTACACCACAGATACCCACATGAGTCAAAAGTACCCCAGCAAGATCCCAGACCATCCCCAGTTCACCCCAGATAGCCACATTCACCCAAAGTACCCCAGTAGACTCCAAACCGCCTTAAGCACACTCCAAGCACCCATAAACGTTCCCCTAGTTCCCCAGTATACCCCAGGAAGCCCAAAAAGCCCCAATCCCCCAGCAAACCCCCAGGATGCCCAATATACACCCCGAAGCAACCTCAAGTCCCCAGTAACACCTTGTAACATACACATGCATCTCCAGCTCCCCCAGCCCCAACCCCAGTAACCCAGGCTCCCCCCTCGCAGTTCTTCAGTAAACCCTAGAGAGAGTGGTCACCGTGTGGGCGTGGTGAGAGCGAGGACCTAGACCGGAAGATTACCTACATGCTGTCCAGATCTTCAAGCAACCCTAACTTCAGCGATTTCACTCAAACGGAGCACCGGGGGGCAGCATGGGCCAAGAAAGAGTCATGCATCACGGCAACCACTATAAATAACATTCGCCTGCGCCACTAACAGGCTGGGGTCGTCCAAGAGATCCCTCGAGCGATCCTTCCGGCACTATAAACAGAACCTAAAAAAAAAGAGCGTCCCCGGTACCCCCCAGTTCCCCCAGTAACCCAGCCCGCAGTACCCCAGTAAAACCCCGGTACTCCAAGTATCCTCCCAGAAACAACCTTGAGCCCCCAGTAACATCCCTTGGCAACAAACACACATACACACACATCCCCCCCCCCCCCCCAGTAACTCAGGCCCCTCAGCAGCCTCCGCCACGCCACTAACACGCCCACTTAGATTACCCAAACACCCCTCCTCGCACATCCTTAATCTCCCTGCACATGTTCCCTCCCACGCCCTGCCCTCCCTCCCCCTTCCCCTTCCACGCCCCCCTGCCTTCCCTCCCCTCCCTCCCCTGCCCTGCTTGCCTCCCTCCCCCACGCCCTTAAGAAAACAAAGCCCAACACACGCCCCTTTTACGCCCTAACGCCCCTCCATGTCTCGTGTGAAAGGAAGAGAAGCAGAAGAGAGGGAAAGAAAGAAAAAGGGAAGACCAGAGGAAAGGGAGGTTGATAAAAAGGGAAGTGAGGAGGAGGGAGGAGGGGAAATAAAGATGCAATAACGCCTCGTGTGAAAGGGAGGAAGAGGGAGAGAATGGAGGAAAGCAGGGAAGGGAGAGAAACAGAAAAATGAGGAAAAGAATGAAAGGAAGACTAGAGAAAAGGGAGGAGGGAAAAAAGGGAAAGTGAGGAGGGAAATAAGATGCAAGGAAGGAAGGAAGAGGGAAGGGAGGAAGGGAAAGAGGAATGAATGAATGAATGAAGGAAGGAAGGGAGAGGGAAGGGAGAGGGAAGGAAGGGAGGGAGGGAGAAATGAATGAAGGAAGGGAGGAAAGAGGAAAGGACAAAAAAGGATGATAGGAGGAGAGAGATAGAAGAGAGACGAAGAAAGAGGAAGGAGGAGAGAGAGAAAGGGTGCTGAAAGAAACGGACAGAATGAGAAAAAAAAAGAAAAACTAACCCCTCTCTCTCTCTCTCTCTCTCTCTCTCTCTCTCTCTCTCTCTCTCTCTCTCTGCCGTCTCATCCAGGCCGGGTAGTGAAGGAGAAAATTAAGGATGATGGATGTCGAGGTTTCGTCTTCCAGTCTGTCACACAAACCCATCTTGCTCCGACAACCTCCTATACAAGCTCCCCTCTCCCCTCTCCTCCCCTCTCTCCCCTTCCCTTCTCTCCCCTCCTCTCCCCTCACTCCCCTTCCCTTCTCTCCCTCTCCTCCCCTCTCTCCCCTTCTCTTCTCTCCCCTCCCGGCTCCTTCCTCCCTTCTTTCTCCTCTGTTCTTTTCTCTATCTTCCTTCTTTTCCTCACCCCCAACCCTCCTTCCTTCTCCCCTTTATTCCTTCCCTCCTCTCCCCTCTCCCCTTCTCTTCCCTCCCCGCTCGTTCCTCCCTCCTTTCTTCTCAGTCCTTTTCTCTATCTTCCTTCTTTTCCTCACCCCCAGCCCACCTTCCTTCTCCCTTTTATTCCTTCCCTCCTCTCCCCTCCTTAATCTACCCTGTCTCGAATTCTTCCCTCCCCTCTCTCTCTCCCCTTTTCCCCTCTCCCCTTCTATCTCCCCTTTCCTTCTTCTCTCTCCCCTCCTCCTTTCCCTCTACCACCCTCTCGTCCCTCCTTCCTCTTCCCTCTCCCCATCTCTGTTATCTCTCCTCCTTTCCTCCCCTTTTCTTCTCTCCCTCTTCTCCTTCCCTCCACTCTCTTCCTCTTCCCTCTCTCCCTTACCTCCCTCTTCCTCCATCTCAAGTATATCCCCTCATTTCCTCCCTTCTCTTCTTCTTCTCTCCTTTCCTCTTCTCTCCCCTCTATCCTTCTCCCTCTACCCTTCACTCCCCTATCTTCCCTGCACACTCTCTCTCCCCTTCAATCCCCTCACTCCCTCTTCTCTCTCTCTTTCTCTTCCTTCCCTCTCCCCTCCCTCCCTTTCACCTCTCTCCCTCTCCGCTACACTCAGCTCCCTACCCTCTCTCTTTTCTCTCTCCCTCTTCCTCCATCTCCCGTATATCCCCCCCCCCCTCCCCTCCCTTCTCTACCTCCCTCCCACCCTTTCTCTTCCCCTCTCGACTAAGCTGCTCCATCGAAATAGCTTCCAAGAATATTATAATGACCTCCTGTCTTCGGCGGAGAATTATTTTGTGGTGGATCGAGAGGCAGGAAGAGGAGGAGGAGGAGGAGGAGGAGGAGGGGTGGTGACGGAGGAGAAATGAAGGTATAGATGAATTGGTGAAGGAAAGTAGGTATTGAGGAGGAGGAGGAGGAGGATGTGTGTGTGTGTGTGTGTGTGTGTGTGTGTGTGTGTGTGTGTGTGTGTGTGTGTGTGTCTCTCTCTCTCTCTCTCTCTCTCTCTCTCTCTCTCTCTCTCTCTCTCTCTCTCTCTCTCTCTCTTTCTCTGTATGCAAGGGAGATATTTATATTTCCAGAGATTTCGCTCCTAAATTCACGGCGGAAAGGTGGAGGGAAAGTTTAGGGAGGCGGGGAAATTGCTTGAGGGAGGAGAGATATATTGAGATTGGCTCTGCTTGTGTAGGGGCGAGGGGCGGGGCGGGGCGGGGCGGGGCGGGGCGGGGTAGGGTAAGGAGAGGGCGTGGGAGAGGAAGGCGAGGGCGTGGGAAAATGGGAGTTATATTTAAAGGGAAGAGTTACATTTAAAGGAAATATTATCACTCAAAAAGGAATGATTATATTGAAGTCAAAATATATCTCGAGATGAATGAATTGTATTTGAAGAGGAAAAAAAATATATAAGAGAATAATATTTAGAGAAGAAAAAAAACTATGTAAAGGGAAAAAAATATATATATACAACGAAAAAAAAGACGTAGAATGAATGAATTATAGTTAAAAAAATAATAATTGTAGATATATAAAAAAATGGATGAAATATTGATAAGTTGACGGAGATATACATATGATACATTATAATTTGATATATATTTAATCTATTGAAATTTCTATGACAATTAATCTATTTATTTATCGATTATCTATATTCATTCATCTAATTACTCACCTCTTAACTAATTCACTAATGGATTTTGAGAAGAGAAGGGTGAGAAATAGGAGCATAGGAATTCAAAGAGGAGAAAGAAGAGGATGAGAAAGGGATTTTGAGAAGAGAAGGGAGAGAAATAGGAGCATAGGAATTCAAAGAGGAGAAAGAAGATTTTGAGAAAGGGATTTTGAGAAGAGAAGGGTGAAAAATCTGAGCATAGGAATTCAAAGAGGAGAAAGAAGATTTTGAGAAAGGGATTTTGAGAAGAGAAGGGTGAAAAATCGGAGCATAGGAATTCAAAGAGGAGAAAGAAGATTTTGAGAAAGGGATTTTGAGAAGAGAAGGGTGAAAATAGAACCAAAAAGAGGCTGGGAAGGTATGTACGCGGGTTAAAGCAATGGTATAACCCTCATCCGGGAATTAAGACTTGACAGGCTTGAAATTAAACCGAGGCACCATAGAATTATTTTATTATTATTATTTATTGCTTGGTTCGTTTTGGGCATTGCATGAACACGCCAAAGTTTATTCCGCCACTAAATGTTCATCGTATTGCTAACAGAGTCATTTGTTTACCTTTTTGTGGGCCAGGTGGGAGTAATCTCTCTCTCTCTCTCTCTCTCTCTCTCTCTCTCTCTCTCTCTCTCTGTTGTATTCATTTCTGCTTTTCCTTCTACGATTTTGTCTTTAGCGAAGTTTTGAGAGAGAGAGAGAGAGAGAGAGAGAGAGAGAGAGAGAGAGAGAGAGAGAGAGAGAGAGAGAGAGAGAAATAACAAGAACACTGCAATACTACTGATATTTGAGCCATAATTTAATTTCGTCTCAACGGGAAAGAGAAAAAGATTAATTAGTGAAGCAAATAATGAATTAAATTTCCCATTACTTGTGCGTTTCCGAGTACAAAGAGGTCAGTCAGTCAGTCAGTCAGTCAGTCAGTCAGTCAGTCAGTCAGTCAGTCAGTCAGTCAGTCAGTCAGTCAGTCAGTCAGTCAGTCAGTCAGTCAGTCAGTCAGTCAGTCAGTCAGTCAGGAAGGAAGGAAGTCAGGTAGTCAGTCAGTCAGTCAGTCAGTCAGTCAGTCAGTCAGTCAGTCAGTCAGTCAGTCTCTCTCTCTCTCTCTCTCTCTCTCTCTCTCTCTCTCTCTCTCTCTCTCTCTCTCTCTCTCTCTCTCTCTCTCGTCCATTACTTTTTTTTTCCTCCCTCTACTCTCCTTTCCCTCCCTTCTCCCTAATTCGGTCTTCCAATTTTTCTCTTCTATCTCCCATTTCTTCCTCTCTTCTCTCTTCCTCCCTCTCGTCTTCAACTGCCTCTTCCTCTTCTCTCCACTCTCACATCAATCCCTCCTTCCCTTTCTCCCTCACTCCAATACATCCTCACTCTCTCCTCTCCTCTGTCTTCCATCACTCCTTCCCTCCCTTCCTTCCTCCTTCCCTCTTCCCTTCAATGCGCCCACACGCTAACCCAACTTTCATCCCTCTCTCCCTCCTCCCCCTCCCTCCATCCCTCTCTCAGGTGCAATTCGGGTCCGGCAACAATGCAGAGTCGCCCTCACCTCACCTGTCCACCGCTCCAATTAACGTGTCGGGGCTAAGAAGGGCGACCTGTGTGTGTGTCTGCTCAGGTGACTAATGGAAGCGTGAGGGGGGGGAGGAGAGGGGAGGGAGGGAGGGGGGAGTGGGAGGAGAGGGAATACAGGTGAAAGGGAACGATGGGAGGGTAAGGAGAAATGGTGTGTGTGTGAAAGGGGTTAGGGAAAGAATAGGGAGATAGATAGATGGATGGATAGATAGATAGAAGGAAAAAAGATGGGTACTACTACTACTACTACTACTACTGTAACAACAACAACAACAACAGCAACATACTAAATGGTGGTTTGTATAAGTCGACCGTTCACTCGCGCTGTGACTCAGTTGGGGAGTGTCTGGTTGCTAGTGACGAGGAGGTTAACTTTCTGAGTGTCTGGCGGGTGGACTTGCACCTAACCAGCGCACCGCCTTATTGAATGATGGCTTGTTTGCTGTTGTTCACTCACGCCCAGACTCAGTGGGGTGGTGAGAGGAACGTTAGCTGTCTGAGTGTCTGGCGGGTGGAATATCTTCAAACATATTCCCGACATATTTCGTTATTAAATGAGAGTTTGTTTGCTGTTGTTCACTCGCGTCAAGACTCAACAGGGATCTCTCTGGATGCTGCAATCACTTAATAAACCGTTTATTATTATTATTATTATTATTATAACACACACACACACACACACACACACACACACACACACACACACACACACACACACACACACACACACAGAACCCCTCTCCCACACACACAAAGAAACCCCACCCACCCACCCACCCACATAAAGCCCCCCCTCCCCCAACCCACCCCCCTTCCAACTCCACACCTTGCCTCGCCGCCGCTAATGAGCCCACGCCCCGCCGCGCCAATCACACGCCTCCACGTCTAATCGCGGCCTAATAGGGATCATTAGCTTGACAGGGCGACTTGGCACCTGCAGAAGGGAGGGGTTGGGGGAGGGGGGATGGGAGGGTTGGAGTGGATGGGGAGGGAGAGAGGCGAGGAGGGGTGGGTGGAGAGAGAGAGAGGGAGAAGAGTGGTAGGAGGAGAGAGAGGGGAAGAGAGCAGGGATTGAGGAGGAGAGAGGAAAGAAGGAAGGGTGGGGAGGGAGAAAGTGGGAGGATGTGTGGGTGTTGAGAGAGAGAGGGGAAGGACAGTAGGATTGGGTGGGAAGAGAAGGAGAGGAGTTTTTTTTTGGAGGAAGAGAGGGAGGGGAAAGAGGGGTAGGTTGGGTGAGAAGGGAGGGAGAAAGGGTGGGTGGGGAGAGAGGGGAGGAGGGAGAACATGTGGGGTGGGGAGAAGAGAGAGGAGAGAAGGGTAGGTGGGTAGAAAGAGGGGAGGTAGGAGGACATAGGAGGGGGAGAAAAGCGAGAGGGGAGAAGGAGGGAAAAGTGTTGAGGAAAGATACCAGGCGGGAGGGAAAGAGATAACGAGGGAGATAAGGGAGATAAAAAAGAAGAGAAAATGTCGGCAAAAGGAGAATGAAGAGCCGGGATAAAGGAAAGAAAATGAAGAGAGAGAGAGAGAGAGAGAGAGAGAGAGAGAGAGAGAGAGAGAGAGAGAGAGAGAGAGAGAGAGAGAGAGAGAGAGAGAGAGAGAGAGAGAGAGAGAGAGAGAAGAAAAAGGTAAGGAAAAGAGAGGAACAGGAGGGACTCAAATAAAGGGAGTGGATGGAGGAAAAGGAGAAGGAAAAAGGAAAAGAGAAGGAAGAGGAAGAGAGGGAAGGAGCGGAAAAGAGGAAAGGCGAAAGGGAAATAAAGAAATGGGAAGGAAAATGGGAAAAGAAAAAAAAAGAAAAGGAAAAGGAAATGTCACCAGCCAATTACCAACACATATTTTCCTGACGTCAACACACACACACACACACACACACACACACACACACACACACACACACACACGCGGTTCCTCTTCATTCCATTCCGAGTTTCAATCTTTTCTTTCTTCTTTTTTCTTCTTTTTTTCTCCTTTTTTCCCTCTACTCGCCATCCGTCATTCCGCCCCGTGCAAGAGAAAGGAGGAGGAGGAGGAGGAGGAGGGGGAAGGGGAAGGGGAGGACGGTTAATAAAGGTGCGGAAAATACAAAATGAAAGAAATAAAGAGAAAATGGAAAAGAAGAGAAGATAAATTAAAGATTAGGGGTGAAGGATGTGGCTAATGATGACGATAAGGAGGAGGAGGAAGAGGAAACATGGAAACATGCACTAGCAGGCAGCAGAAAGCCTGATGGCTCATTACAAGGCCGCCTGCTTTCAGTGATTTAATTAATCCGTTTGCTATTGGAGAGGCTTGCGGGAAGGATTAAAGCACTTGTGTACCTACTCTTGGATACGTTCAGTTCACTCCCGATGCAGCAAAGTGGCGATCAATGCGTTTCTTGAAGGAGTTGATGGTCTCTGCGCTAACCACTTCTGCAGGGAGGCTGTTCCAGTGGCGAACAACTCTATTCGAGAAATAACTCCTGCCGATGTCGGTATTGCATCGCTTTGCTTGAATTGTTTATCCGGAAGGAAAAAAACAAAGCGTGAAAGTAAAGATGAAGAGAAGAGAGAAAACGCAATAAATGGAGGAGGAGGAGGAGGAGGGGAAGAAGGTTGAATAGGAGAGAAAAAAATATAAAGAAAATCGTGAAAAAAGGATGAAATAAGGCCAAAAAAAAAGAGAAGAAAGAGCAGGAGAAAAGGAATATGGAGAAAGAAAATAATGAGAAAAACGAAGCAAGACCCAAGACGAGAAAAAAGGAAAAAAAGAACAGAAAAAGGAAGAAGAGTAGGAGGAGGAGGAAGAGACGGAGGAGAAAGAGCAGGACGAAAGGGAGTAGGAGGAGGAGAAGGAGGAACAGACGGAGGACGAAGAGGAGTAGGAGGAAAAAAAGACTAGAAAAAAGAAAAAACAAAAAGGGAACAGGAAAAGGAAGAGTAGGAGGAGGAGGAGGAGGAGGAGGAGGAGGAAGAAAAAAGAAAAGAGTTGCATGAGGAAGACAGGGACAGCAGGAGGACGAGACAGCAGAAGACTTGAAGCAGGGCAGAGCATGGCAGAAGCACCCCCCCTCCCCCCCCCCCCCCAACCCCTTCCTTTCCCTGCCTCGCCGTGTTCCTCCGCCCGTTGCTTCCATTTCAAGAGTTTTTCTTTATACAAAACCTTTTCAGAACAGTTATTGGATTAGTTTCTGAAGAGAGAGAGAGAGAGAGAGAGAGAGAGAGAGAGAGAGAGAGAGAGAGAGAGAGAGAGAGAGAGAGAGAGAGAGAGGTAAGTGGAGGAATGAAAGAAAAGGAGAAAGACAACGAACACAAGAGGAAAGATAAAATAAATAGGTAAAGAGGATGAAGGAAGAGAGAAGGAAGAGAAGAGGAAGGAGGTAGAGAAAGAGAATGATGGATAAGTGGAGAAGAGGAAAAAGAAGGAGGAAAGATGCAAGAAACAGATAAAAAAGAGAGGAAGAGGAGGAAGAGGAGAGGATGTTGGTAAGGAGGAGGAGGATGAGGGAGAAAAAAGGAGAGGAGAGGAGAGAAGAGAGAGGGAGGGAGAGAAAGAGGAGAGGTGTGGGAGTAGGCAAGTTCCTGAAGGGGAAATTGGAAGAGGAGGAGGAGGAGGAGGAGGAGGGGGAAAAAGAGGAAGAGGTGGAGGAGGAGAGGAAAAATCAGAGTACCAAGAGGAGAAAAATGATTACCAAGAGAGAGAGAGAGAGAGAGAGAGGGGGGGAGGGGGGGGAGGGAGGGGGGCACGAGGGACATCCTGCCACTTCGGCCGCGTCCGGGAAATGAAAATACGACCACCTGGGGACGACTTGAAGGATTGTGGAGGTAGTCGACGCGGCGAGGCAGAGGCGGCGGGGGAGGGGAAGGGGGGGGGGGGCTTGAGGGGGGGGAAGAGAGGGGGGTGCGGGGGGTTGTCTTGCGGGGCTGCAGCGGCGGGCAAGATGGGCTGAGGGTCTGAAGGGACTGATTTTTGAAACGTCTTGAGTGATGGAAGAGGAGGAGGAGGAGATGAGGGAAGGGTGGAAAAGGAGGAAAGGGTGCTAGAAGTGGAGGAAGAGGAAGAGATGAAGGCTGGGAAAGGGTGCTAGAAGTGGAGGAAAAGGTGGAGACTGGGAAAGGGTGCTAGAAGTGGAGGAAGAGGAAGAGATGAAGGCTGGGAGAGGGTGCTAGAAGTGGAGGAAGAGGAAGAGATGGAGGCTGGGAAAGGGTGCTAGAAGTGGAGGAGTTGAAGGGTGGAAGAAGGGTGGAAGGGATAATGGAATGACTACACAGGTGGAAGAGGAGGAGTAAGCGGAGGAAAAGCGGAAAAAAGGAAGAGGAAAGATAGGAGACGAGAAGAGAAGGGAATGGAAGGAGAGAAGAGGAAGGAGGCAGGAGGGAAAGAAAGAGAAAATGGAGGAAGGACTGAAAAGGGACGGAAGAGGAGAGAGAAAAGAAATAGGTAAAGAGGATGAGTGATGATGATGGTGGATAAGTGGAGAAGAGGAAAAAGGGGAAGAGGAGAGGTAAGAGGAGGAAGAGGAGAGGAAAGGAGAGGAGAGAAGAGAGAGGGAGGGAGAGAAAGAGGAGAGGTGGTATAGCTAAAATTTCAGTAAAGTATGAATAGCCTAATTTAGTCCGTTCTCAAAATACCACGATTAGACAATTTTCCTTTACGGCGATCAAAGAGGGTACAACAGGGGACACACATAATGCTATACTCCTCCTAATGCTAAATAACAATGCTCTATAATGACGTTGAAAAAGAAAAAAAAATGGGTTGGTCTGTTCTTAAAATACCCAGGTTAGATAATTAATTTCACGGCAGCTTAGGAAGAGACAAGAGGGGGGACACACGCATAATTATACACTCTTATGCTTCTTTATTTTTATCGTCATCTCTATTTCTCATTATCATTTTCCTCTTCTTCAGTTATCACCCTCATTCATATATTTGTCATCCTTTCTACTCCTTTCTTTACTGGTATTCCTCTCGTGTTCCTAATGTAAAGTAACCAACCGCTTCAGTAATGTATGAAAGTGTGGGTTGGTCCGGTCTTTTAAGATTCCCAGATTAGATCATTCATATTTATCATTCCTTCAACTTCCTTCCTCACTCGTATTCCTAATGCAAAGTAACCAACCGCTCTATTAACGTGGGAAAGTGTGGGTTAGTCCGGTCTTTTAAGATTCCCAGATTAGGTCATTCATTTCACTGCCGCTGAGAGGGAGACAAAAAGGAACAACACACATAATATAACCTTGATAAAATAAGTAACCAAGCGCTCCAGCAATGTAGGAAAGGGAAGGTTTAGGCGAAGACAAGAAGGAAGACATAAAATACTCTTGCTTATCTCCTGTTCTCTTCCTCATTCGTATATCTCACATTCGTATTTCTCTCCCTCTGTTTCCATATATTCCTCTTCAAGCGTTTCAGCAAGGAAGGAAAGTCTGGGTTGGTCGGGGAATGCCTCAAGATACCCAGATGAAAGAAGTTGTTACGTGGCTGCATCTCATTAAATTCTCCCCGGCAGATAAAGCAGTTCCCCCTCCACGGCGCCAAGACCCAGAACTCCGTGACTCTATAGTTCGTGCGTTTTAGATCTCGCTGCGTCATTGTTTTGTCTTCTTTTGTATTACGTAGTTTGTGTTCTCGTGAAGGGCAGGAGGGAATACATAGGTGCTTGCTTCTTCCTCATATTAGGCCCTATAGCTGTATGCATGTTATTGTATGTATAGATTAAGGACTGTATATGTGCTTGCTTCTTATTGTTATTACTGTATGTATATATTATTGTATTATCATAGACTATACTGTATTTTTGTCATTAATACAACTCTTCCTCTCCTACTCCAACTACTACTACCATTACTACTACTACTACTACTACTACTACTACTACTACTACTACTACTACTAAGGGCCGTGTGTGCGTAGTTTTGTGGACGGCAGAACAAGATTGAATAAGTGACGCTGATTGGAGGCTGAAGGGGGACTTGAAATCTTGAGGGGAAGGAGAACTTGAGGGAACAAATGTGTCTCAGAGGAGGAGGATGTGAGGGAGGGAGCCGAAGGAGTGGAGGAGGAGGAGGGATACAAGATTAAGGAAGGAGGTAGAAATAAGAAAGTAGAAGAAAAGTAGAAGCGGGAAAAGAGTATAGAAAAGGATAATTATAAGTACGAAGAAGAGAACTGAAGGAGAGGAACAGAAGAATGATAAAGAGAACAGAAGAACAACAGGAGTATAAGAAAGAGGAGAAGAGGATAAGCAAGAGGAAGAGAAAAGAGAATATGATGAAAATAGAACAAACGTAGAATACTATAAAGTTAAAAGAAGATAATGAGGGAGAAGATGAGAAATTATAAGAAAAAGGAAGTTGAAAAAAAAGAAAAACATAAGAATTAGAGATAAGCCCGAAAAGACGAAATAAAATAAAGTAAAGAGAAAATAACAGCAGTGAAAACGAACTAGGAAATAAGGAAGAACATACCAAAGAAAATAACTACAAGGAGCAAAAAGGGAATAAGGGATTGTGGGTTGTCTCAAAGGGTTATGGGAGACTAAAAAATATACCGAATGGAAAATATTTCAACCACAAACGATGCAGAGCGGTTAGGTAAAGGAAGGGAAGGGAAGGGAGGAGAAGGGGAACCACGTATTAAGAAGGGAATATGGAAGGGGGTGATGGTCCTCCCCCTCCTCTTCTTCCTCCTCCTCCTCCTCCTCCTTCAGCGCCTTAGGAAGGAACCCGAGGAAGGGGAACATAAATTGAATTTCAAAAGCGGCACCTGAGCTCTGTGGCACCTCCATACAGAGAGAGAGAGAGAGAGAGAGAGAACAGAAAAAAAACTATACGGCAAGGAGACAAAATTTTAAGGAAAAGTAGAACAGCATCATCATCACAAACACTATATTCCTCTCTCTCTCTCTCTCTCTCTCTCTCTCTCTCTCTCTCTCTCTCTCTCTCTCTCTCTCTCTCTCTCTCTCTCTAACCCCACGACACCAGCCAGGAGAAATAAAAATAGAAATACAGTTTACTCTACTTCCTTTATTGAAAAATGTGACACAAAAAAATCATGTGGTAAAATCTTTATGCAAAAAGATACAAATGGACACAAAATAGTGGAAGGAACATTACAAATACCTTCATACAGACAGGGAGACAAAACTCTTGACCCTGAACTGACGGACGGGACACATAAACCCTCCCTAAGTTTTCAGTAATGTAGGAAAAGTCAAATTTAGTCCGTTCTCGAAATACCACGATTAGAGAATTTTATTTTACGGCGATTAAAGAGAACATACCAGGACACACATAATGCTATACTCTTGCTAATGATAGATAACAATGCACTAAAACAATGTTGAGAAAAAATGGATTGGTCTGTTCTTAGGATATACAGGTTAGATCATTAATTTCACGGCTGCTTAGAAAGAGACAAGGGACACGCACATAATTATATACTCAAGCTTTTGTTCTGTTTATCTTCATCTCTATTTCTCATTATCACACTTCTCTTCTTTAGGAGTCAACCACATTCAAACAGTTACCATCATTTCCTAATTCGTATTCCTCGCTATATATATAAAGTAACCAAACGCTTCAGCAATGTCGTAAAGTGTGGGTTGGTTCGCTCTTAAGATACCCAGACTAGATCATTCCACTGCGGCTGAGAGTGAGACAAAACAATTGAAGGAACATTAAAAATACCTCCATAAAGACAGGTAGACAAGACTCCCGACCCTGAGCTGAACTGAACCAGACCATCGCAGCAACCCTCACCCACCGCCCTCATAGCGCACTGGATAACACTTCCTCCTGTCACCCGACAGGCCGGGGTTACAGGCGTTCTCAGATCATTATTTTTTTCCACTGACAAAAAAGGCGAGAGATCCCTGCAGTACTAGTACCCATAGCAATAAAAAAAAATGCTTGAGAGTATTGGCTATTGGTAAGGGTCCAGCTCGTGATCAGACCGTGGTTAAATGAAAAACACACCAGTATACATATAGTTCCTCGGAGCAAAAAAGTTTTTTTTCTTGATTGGTGATTACGAGTCTAGCTCGTGATCAGACAGTGGGTGAATGAAGAACACACAATTATAGACCTAATGGCGTGGCGCCTCAGGCATTGCGGAGCTGCGGGCAGTACAAGGCGTCCTCCTGGCAAGAGTGATTGGGGAGCTCCTGCGGTGGCGGCTCAACGAGGGGTGGAAGGACTCTCGGAGGACTGTTGCGGCCCTCCGCGGCGATGAGGGGCGAAGGGCAGTCGGCGACGGTCTGCGCTGCCTCCGCGCTGGGTACGCAGCAGAAGGCACAGTCAAGGTGGTCTTGGCGGCGGGTGGCGTGCGGCCAGCGGCGCCTCACGAGGTAGTCAGCCACCTCCGGATGCAACACGAAGACGTGCCACTCTAGAGCGGAAGGGCAGAACGTGGGGAACCCGCACGCGGCGCACAGAACCAGATGCTTGGTGACCCCCTCGTGAGCGGCGGCGTAGAGGTGCTTCTGGAGGCTGCGACGCAGCGGCAGGCGGGCCTTGCAGGTGTAGCAGCCGAAGATCCTGCGGGAGGAAGGTTTGTTAGGCAAGAACAGCAGAAAGCAACAGCAAGAATAAGATCACAACATAAGCACAATGAAGGAGCGTTCAGAGCACTGTGTCAAGACAACTCACCTTGGGGTCCCGCGGTAGCGACGCACGGCGCGCGGCGGCTGCCCTGCGTCTGCCGTGTCCTCGGCTGCAGCAGCGTCGTCGGCGGGAGGAGTGACCATCCATCTTGGCGTCTCGGCGGCAAACCTCATCAGCTCCTGCAAGGCAACGGCCGGAGCAACGTTCAGAGTGTTCGCTAGAATGAATAGCGAGGAGCGACCCTCCATAGCGAGGGACTCTTGCAGCTTCACGCGCAGCATCATGGTGTCTTCGTAGCGGGCCTGCCTGTCCTTCCTGAAGTATGGGGGCGGGAACTCGGTCCACGGGGTGACCACACTGTCCAGGGCCACGACGGTCGATTCTGGGACGGGAGCACAGCATTGAGGTTGAGGAGCGCCCGCAGGGTACTGGACGAGGGGAGGAACGCGGGGCTCCTCGGCCACAAAAAGGTCATCAGTGTCATCCGTGTCCTGGGCAGAGTCTGGCCGTGACATGCCGCCGGAAGCCTCTCTGTGCTGGTCACTTACGTCAGAAGATAATGTCACAGGAACGTCATCCGTGCCTCGTCCCGAGTCTGGTGAGGACTGCTGTTTGTTGGATCGCTGCCCACGTCGCCGCCTCTGTCGCCGTGACTTGCCGCCGGGAGCCCAGCTATTCTGGTCGCCTGCATCAGCAGAGACCATCACAGGAGTGTCAGTCGCCTCATCCGTGTCCTGGACTTGGTCTGGCTTGTTGGACCGTTGCCGCTGCCGCGTCTGTCGCCGCCATGAGCTGTCGCCTGGAGCGTCGCTGTCCTGCTGCTGCTGAGGCCGAGAAGGAGCGTCTTGCGGCATCGCCGTTCTGTAGGAAAGGTGCAGGTCGTTCTGGTTGCCTGGGTCAGCAGAGAGTGAAGTTGTGACAGGAGTGAGTGACTCTTATACCCCCTCGGAGGAGGCGTGACGATGCCTTACACCTGACCTGGCTGGAGGGGGGGCTAAGGAGTAACGCAACTAGTCAGGTCACGGAGACTCTCACCTCATTGCCTCACCTCTCCCCTCACCCTGCCGCACTTTTCTCCACCCTCCTTTTCATCACCTGCCCTGTCATAATCCCGCTCTCCCCTCCCCTCCCCCTCCTTAGTCATCTCTCCCCTTACCCTCCCCATATCCCTTCCCCCGCCCCCCGCCCTCTCCTCTCACCCCCTCGCTTTTCCTCTCCCTCCACCTCCTCATCCCCTCTTCCCTCACTCTCCCGTCCTCTCTTCCCCCGCCTCCCTTCCCCCGTTTCAGAGACTAATATATCCCAATATGTGTATGAGTAAATATATTATCCTGATTTTACACTTTTTGTCCTGCTCGTTTAACTTTCATACTTTTTATCTCTTCAGTCGCTGTGTTTTTCATCTTCCTTTTATTTACTTACACTCAGTTCCTCCGCTCCTCATACCTCAGTTAATATCTTTCCTCCCTGCCATTCTCTCTCTCTCTCTCTCTCTCTCTCTCTCTCTCTATATATATATATATATATATATATATATATATATATATATATATATATATATATAAATATCTATATATATCTATATATATATATATATATATATATATATATATATATATATATATATATATATATATATATATATATATATATATATATATATATATATATATATATATATATATATATATATATATATATATATATATATATATATATATATATATATATATATATATATATATATATATATATATCTCTCTCTCTATATATATATATATATATATATATATATATATATATATATATATATATATATTCATCTCTATTTCTAGCACTATTTTTTTTCTCTCTCTCTCTCTCTCTCTCTCTCTCTCTCTCTCTCTCTCTCTCTCTCTCTCTCTCTCTCTCTCTCTCTCTCTCATTACGGACACACAAATATGGAAGGTCTTACTCTTCAAAGTATACCAATGATGAGGGTGTGGCGCGCCCTGATCCTACACAACTGTTCTCTGTTCTTCCCTCTCTGCTTTCCTTCATTTTTTTCTCTAACTCACTACTCTTCATCCCCTTACGGTACCTCTCTTTTTCTCAGTTTCTTGCGTTGCTCAGTCATAGCTCTCAGTATCTCTCATCCTCCTTCCTCTTCTTCCTTTTCATCATCTCTGTTTCTCCTCTTCCTCATTCTTCTTTCCTCAGTCGTCTGGTGTCTGTTCTTCCTATGTATTGCTTCCTCATTCTTCTTTCCTCAGTCTTCTGGTGTCTGTTATTCCTGTGTATTGCCATGTATTCCTTCCTCATTCTTCTTTTCTCAGTCTCCCTTTCTTTCACTCCCAGCCCCTTTCAATACCTCGTTTAAGATAACAAAACACAGTACAGAGAGAGAGAGAGAGAGAGAGAGAGAGAGAGAGAGAGAGAGAGAGAGAGAGAGAGAGAGAGAGAGAGAGAGAGAGAGAGAGAGAGAGAGAGAGAGAGAGAGAGTGTTAATAGAAAGAGAGTGAGGACGCGGTGACACATCTCTACACGTAAACTTACCCCACAGATCAACCAACGCAACCTCAGCGGGAGGTTGCTGAGAGTTCACAGGCGGTCAGGAGTCCAGTGCCCCGCCCTGCACACCTGTCCCTTGTTGATTAGTCACACGCTTACCTGGCAACTGGTTCTCATTCTTATCGTGGATCTAATTTGCACTCACTTGTCAGTTCGGATAATTATTCATATATTTATCTTTATAGACGGAGATAGAAAACATGCAGGCAAATCATTTGGATAATTTCATACGTTTAGCTAGTTAGAAAGAAGCGAAAACAGTAAGCAGACAAAAAAAAATGTATGATTTATATATTTATTTATTTAAAAAGAGGAGAAAAAACATGGAGACTAATAATCAAACGCATAATCCATTAGAGACAGACAGACAGACTGACATGTTGAAAGAGTAAAAAATGCTATCATTCAACTGTTTTTATTAATTACCTTATTGCATGTCTATTCATATCATTATTATTTGCATACTATTCTGTTCCATTGAAAAGTGCACACTCTCTCCTTTAACCTCGCCTCGCCTCGTCCGCTCCCTTCACTGCTCGTAAAAAGGGCTTACAATAACATAGCATATCGACCTTACTCAGATTACTACAAGGAAAAACAAAAATGCAAATAGTCTACATTGTCTACTATTCATAATTTTTACTCAGGCCTTAGAATAACAAAGGATATCCTGCTCAGATTGCTGCAAGGAAAAACAAATATGCAAATACTCTACATTGTCTTCTATTATCCTCCCATTATGTGGCGTCAAGTAACCTCTGCTCCTCGCGGCCTTAGGGAAGTGGGTGCGGTGTTGATGTCAGTCTTCAAACACATGTGCAGCTCAAGGGGTGTGGCGGTGCGGTGTAGGTGTCAGAATTTCCAAACACAGGTGGAGCTTAAGGCGGGCGCGGGGATTATCCAGGTACAGGTGTTGGTGTGGCTGTCAAGGTGTGGCGGATTGAAGGGTGGATTAGTCTTCAATTCAAGGTTGCTTCTCTCTCTCTCATTACAGACACACAAATATGGAAGGTTTTACTCTTCAAAGTGTGCCAATGATGAGAGTGTGGCGTGCCCTGATGCTACACAACTCTTCTCTGCTCTTCCCTCTATGCTTTCCTTTGTTTTTTTCTCTAACTTACTCACTACTCTTCATCCCCTTGCGGTACCTCTCTTTCTAAGTTTCTTGCGTTGCTCAGTCATAGCTCTCAGTATCTCTCATCCTCCTTCCTCTTCTTCCTTTTCATCATCTCTGTTTCTCCTCTTCCTCCTTCCTCTTCCTCCTTCTTCTTTCCTCAGTCTTCTGGTGTCTGTTCTTCCTATGTATTGCTTCCTCATTCTTCTTTTCTCAGTCTCCCTTTCTTTCACTCGCAGCCCCTTTCAATAACTCGTTTAAGATAACAAAACACAGTACAGAGAGAGAGAGAGAGAGAGAGAGAGAGAGAGAGAGAGAGAGAGAGAGAGAGAGAGAGAGAGAGAGAGAGAGAGAGAGAGAGAGAGAGAGAGAGAGAGAGAGAGAGTTAATATAGAAAGAGAGGGAGGACGGGGTGACAAATCTGTACACGTAATGTTACCCCTCAGGTCAACCAAGGCAAGGTCAGGGTGAGGTTGCTGAGTGGTCACAGGCGGTCAGGGAGTGTCCCGTGCCCCGCCCTCCACACCTGTCCCTTGTTGATTAGTCACACGCTTACCTGGCAACTGGTTCTCATTCTTATCGTGGATCTAATTTGCACTCACTTGTCAGTTCGGATAATTATTCATATATTTATCTTTATAGACGGAGATAGAAAACATGCAGGCAAATCATTTGGATAATTTCATACATTTACCTAGTTAGAATGAAGCGAAAACAGTATGCAGACAAAAAAATGTATGATTTATATATTTATTTATTTAAAAAGAGGAGAAAAAATATGGAGACTAATAATCAAACGCATAATCCATTAGAGACAGACAGACAGACTGACATGTTGAAAGAGTAAAAAATGCTATCATTCAACTGTTTTTATTAATTACCTTATTGCATGTCTATTCATATCATTATTATTTGCATACTATTCTGTTCCATTGAAAAGTGCACACTCTCTCCTTTAACCTCGCCTCGCCTCGTCCGCTCCCTTCACTGCTCGTAAAAAGGGCTTACAATAACAGCATATCGACCTTACTCAGATTACTACAAGGAAAAACAAAAATGCAAATAGTCTACATTGTCTACTATTCATAATTTTTACTCAGGCTTTAGAATAGCAAAGGATATCCTGCTCAGATTGCTGCAAGGAAAAACAAACATGCAAATACTCTACATTGTCTTCTATTATCCTCCCATCATGTGGCGTCAAGTAACCTCTGCTCCTCGCGGCCTTAGGGAAGTGGGTGCGGTGTTGATGTCAGTCTTCAAACACATGTGCAGCTCAAGGGGTGTGGGCGGTGCGGTGTAGGTGTCAGAATTTCTAAACACAAGTGGAGCTTAAGGCGGGCGCCGGGATTATCCAGGTACAGGTGTTGGTGTGGCTGTCAAGGTGTGGCGGATTGAAGGGTGGATTAGTCTTCAATTCAAGGTTGCTTCTCTCTCTCATTACAGACACACAAATATGGAAGGTTTTACTCTTCAAAGTATGCCAATGATGAGGGTGTGGCGTGCCCTGATGCTACACAACTCTTCTCTGCTCTTCCCTCTCTGCTTTCCTTTGTTTTTTTCTCTAACTTACTCACTACTCTTCATCCCCTTGCGGTACCTCTCTTTCTAAGTTTCTTGCGTTGCTCAGTCTTCGCTCTCAGTATCTCTCATCCTCCTTCCTCTTCTTCCTTTTCATCATCTCTGTTTCTCCTCTTCCTCCTTCCTCTTCCTCCTTCTTCTTTCCTCAGTCTTCTGGTGTCTGTTCTTCCTATGTATTGCTTCCTCATTCTTCTTTCCTCAGTCGTCTGGTGTATGTTCTTCCTATGTATTGCTTCCTCAATCTTCTTTCCTCTGTCTCCCTTTCTTTCACTCCCAGCCCCTTTCAATACCTCGTTTAAGATAACAAAACACAGTACAGAGAGAGAGAGAGAGAGAGAGAGAGAGAGAGAGAGAGAGAGAGAGAGAGAGAGAGAGAGAGAGAGAGAGAGAGAGAGAGAGAGAGAGAGAGAGAGAGAGAGAGAGAGAGAGAGAGAGAGTGTTCATATAGAAAGAGAGGGAGGACGGGGTGACAAATCTGTACACGTAATGTTACCCCTCAGGTCAACCAAGGCAAGGTCAGGGTGAGGTTGCTGAGTGGTCACAGGCGGTCAGGGAGTGTCCCGCGCCCCGCCCTGCACACCTGTCCCTTGTTGATTAGTCACACGCTTACCTGGCAACTGGTTCTCATTCTTATCGTGGATCTAATTTGCACTCACTTGTCAGTTCGGATAATTATTCATATATTTATCTTTTTAGACAGAGATAGAAAACATGCAGGCAAATCATTTGGATAATTTCATACATTTAGCTAGTTAGAAAGAAGCGAAAACAGTAAGCAGACAAAAAAAAAGTATGATTTATATATTTATTTATTTAAAAAGAGGAGAAAAAATATGGAGACTAATAATCGAACGCATAATCCATTAGAGACAGACAGACAGACTGACATGTTGAAAGAGTAAAAAATGCTATCATTCAACTGTTTTTATTAATTACCTTATTGCATGTCTATTCATATCATTATTATTTGCATACTATTCTGTTCCATTGAAAAGTGCATACTCTCCTTTAACCTCGCCTCGTCCGCTCCCTTCACTGCTCGTAAAAAGGACTTACAATAACATAGCATATCGACCTTACTCAGATTACTACAAGGAAAAACAAAAATGCAAATAGTCTACATTGTCTACTATTCATAATTTTTACTCAGGCCTTAGAATAACAAAGGATATCCTGCTCAGATCGCTGCAAGGAAAAACAAACATGCAAATACTCTACATTGTCTTCTATTATCCTCCCATCATGTGGCGTCAAGTAACCTCTGCTCCTCGCGGCCTTAGGGAAGTGGGTGCGGTGTTGATGTCAGTCTTCAAACACATGTGCAGCTCAAGGGGTGTGGGCGGTGCGGTGTAGGTGTCAGAATTTCCAAACACAGGTGGAGCTTAAGGCGGGCGCGGGGATTATCCAGGTACAGGTGTTGGTGTGGCTGTCAAGGTGTGGCGGATTGAAGGGTGGATTAGTCTTCAATTCAAGGTTGCTTCTCTCTCTCATTACAGACACACAAATATGGAAGGTTTTACTCTTCAAAGTGTGCCAATGATGAGGGTGTGGCGTGCCCTGATGCTACACAACTCTTCTCTGCTCTTCCCTCTAGCTTTCCTTTGTTTTTTTCTCTAACTTATTCACTACTCTTCATCCCCTTACGGTACCTCTCTTTCTAAGTTTCTTGCGTTGCTCAGTCTTCGCTCTCAGTATCTCTCATCCTCCTTCCTCTTCTTCCTTTTCATCATCTCTGTTTCTCCTCTTCCTCCTTCTTCTTTCCTCAGTCTTCTGGTGTCTGTTCTTCCTATGTATTGCTTCCTCATTCTTCTTTCCTCAGTCGTCTGGTGTATGTTCTTCCTATGTATTCCTTCCTCATACTTCTTTTCTCAGTCTCCCTTTCTTTCACTCCCAGCCCCTTTCAATAACTCGTTTAAGATAACAAAACACAGTACACATAGAGAGAGAGTTAATATAGATAGATAGAGGAGGAGGACGAGGTGACAAGGTGACATACGTATATGTTACCGCTCAGGTCAACCAAGGCAAGGTCAGGGTGAGGTTGCTTAGTGGTCACAGGCGGTCAGGGAGTGTCCCGCGCCCCGCCCTCCACACCTGTCCCTTGTTAATTAGTCACACGCTTACCTGGCAACTGGTTCTCATTCTTATCGTGGATCTAATCTGCACACACTTGTCAGTTCTGATAATTATTCATATATTTATCTTTATAGACGGAGATAGAAAACATGCAGGCAAATCATTTGGATAATTTCATACATTTAGCTAGTTAGAAAGAAGCGAAAACAGTAAGCAGACAAAAAAATGTATGATTTATATATTTATTTATTTAAAAAGAGGAGAAAAAACATGGGAGACTAATAATCAAACGCATAATCCATCAGAGACAGACAGACATGTTGAGAGAATAAATAAATGCTATCATTCAACTGTTTTTATTAATTACCTTATTGCATGTCTATTCATATAATTATTATTTGCATACTATTCTGTTCCATTGAAAAGTGCATACTCTCTCCTTTAACCTCGCCTCGTCCGCTCCCTTCACTGCTCGTAAAAAGGGCTTACAATAACATAGCATATCGACCTTACTCAGATTACTACAAGGAAAAACAAAAAATGCAAATAGTCTACATTGTCTACTATTCATAATTTTTACTCAGGCTTTAGAATAGCAAAGGATATCCTGCTCAGATCGCTGCAAGGAAAAACAAACATGCAAATACTCTACATTGTCTTCTATTATCCTCCCATCATGTGGCGTCAAGTAACCTCTGCTCCTCGCGGCCTTAGGGAAGTGGGTGCGGTGTTGATGTCAGTCTTCAAACACATGTGCAGCTCAAGGGGTGTGGGCGGTGCGGTGTAGGTGTCAGAATTTCCAAACACAGGTGGAGCTTAAGGCGGGCGCGGGGATTATCCAGGTACAGGTGTTGGTGTGGCTGTCAAGGTGTGGCGGATTGAAGGGTGGATTAGTCTCAGCGTGCAGGGGAGGGCTGTGTTCATTCTCACACACCAAATGGCCACCCTACATAAATACATTAAATGATACATACATACATACATACTTACTACAACAATTAACAAAGGGGATATCAGTGGCGGTTAATTGATATTTTGGATATATTAACAGATTTTACCTTATCATCTGTGGAGTATTACCTTAGACATTCATTGATAATTTCTATAAGGGTAAACTCGCCTCGAAAACCGGGACTGAAAAAGAAAACTGGACCAGCCTTACCGCGATTTACCTGTATATACCTTACCTCACCCTCCCTCTCGCCCCTCCCTTTCATCCTCACTTTTGACCGGAGGGGATATCACTGGTGCTGTAATTCCATTCTTTTCCTTGCCCTCCACCTCACTTTTGACCTGAGGGGATATCACATGTGTGGCGCTTCATCCTCCCCCCTTCCCACCTCCTACTCCCTTCACCTCTCCCCCTCCTCCCCGGTACAGCTGTGGCCCCGAGTAACGTTTTCAGGTGCTGCAAGTGAGGTAAGACGATGCTGGATGATTCCACGCCACCGCCTTCTGCTGCCACGGTGACCTCAATAATAAGAATTACCACTACTACTATCATATAAACAGCAACAATAACTACTACTACTACAACTATTACCGGACTTGTGGTTCGCTAAACGATCCATTAGGTTTGTAAAGCAAAATTCTGTCATCAAACAACACTGTGATTCGTGCGATCGGATCTATGGGCCGGTATGGGAGACACTCAATCTTAGGAAATAGTATCAGGTACTTATGCACGAATACAACATGAATTGTAATGTAGCTGATAACTCTTGGGAAAATATACAGAACGAACAATGTCATATTAGGGAAATGGTGCTTTGATCAGAGAATAATGCCATAAGAGAGATACCAGAGTTGACGCAATGTTATCTGAAAAATGAAATGAAGATTATGATCCATGGGCTGTGCAGTGAATGGAGAGCCGCCCCTTTCAATTAGGTAAACTCCTCTCTCTATATCTACATTTTCTTATATAACTGAATATCTTTTACATACTTTTGCAATCTCTCTCTCTCTCTCTCTCTCTCTCTCTCTAATGATTATGCTTCATGTTGATGTGTATCCGTGGTGTTTAAGTTATGTTTAAATAAAATTAATGTTCAAAGCCACAACGCTCCCCCGCCCCAATCACGAATTCCTTAATACTTTTCGGTGCCAGAGTCTTGTGTCAGTTGTCGCGAACTAAATCTTATATTAGTGTTCTCTAAACAACCCAAGCTGCAGGCACAACAATATGGCGCATAAAAAACACCTTTATTTCCTTTACTGTTAAAAATGGACGATGAGAAGAAATATCAACACGAGTTACAATTAAAATTAAACTTTTCCCTTCGTTCTCGTTTTCTTTCTTGTTATATTTTCCCTCTGTGTGTGTGTGTGTGTGTGTGTGTGTGTGTGTGTGTGTGTGTGTGTGTGTGTGTGTGTGTGTGTGTGTGTGTTTGTTTGATTAACTTCCGTGGTAAAAAAAACTACCCTAAATATCTGTGTACTCTGCAGCCGCTTAGGATTAATATATAGTAGTATAGTATATACAAAAAATCATACAACAGCCTCTATTTGTCTACCTTGCTGTCCACTAACGAAATGGACTTCAGGCTACGAGTCAGTGTCCCCAGACGCTCACTGGTAGAACCGATATTTTATCTCCAAACAGTGCATCACGGCCTTACCTAGACCGAGCAGTACACGGACGCGATGAACGAGAAAAGAAGAGTGAAGGGAGAGTGAGTTGGAGGAGGAGGACGGAGGATGAGCTACAAGGGAGGAGAGAAATTGGGAGAGGGATGAGGAGGGGGAAGAAATAGAATGGTGAGGAAAACTAATGATGAATAAGAAATTAATATAAGGGAGGAGAGGAAGGGTGCGAGGAAAGAGGAGGGGGAAAAAAAGAGTGGTGAGGAAAACTAATGATAAATAAGAGATATTAGCAGGGCAGAAAAGTAGAAATGGAAGGACGAAGAAAAGTGGTGAGCAGTCTTGACAATATGTACGTTCATCCACACGATAACATAATGTATGAAACACGCGAGGCTTTGTAACAGAGGACAAAAGATAACGGGGGAGCGATGGGAGGAGTGGAAATGTGGAGAGAAAGAAGAATTAGATTAGAAACTGAGAGTGAGGAAAGGAAGGATATTAGACAGAGGTGCAGCGGTGCCTCTCCTACCCTCCCCCCCCCCTCCTTCCCTTCCCCCTCTAACATTATCCAGAATTCGTGTTCAAGGGGAGGGGCAGGGCAAGGTGCAGGGTGAGGATGAAGAGGAAAGGAGGGAGGGAGGTAAAGTTAAGGTGGGCGGGACATAGGGAAGGGTGTGAGAGGTAGGGGTAACGAGAAGGCGTGTGAGCCAGTGAGGTGCGAGTCTTCCGTGACCTGACTTGCAGGGTTATCCCCCTTCTCCTCTCCGCAGGTCAGGTGTAAGGTTGCGTTATGCGACCTCCGAGGGGATATAAGAGTCACTCACTCCTGGCAGGACTTCATTCTCTTCTGACCCAGGCTACAAGAACGACCGGCACCTTCCCTTCAGCGACATCCACACCTGCAGGAGAACAGCCATGCCTCAAGACGCTCCTTCGCGGCCTCAGCAGCAGCAGCAGCAGCAGCAGCACAGCGACGCTCCCGGAGGCAGCTCACGGCGGCGACAGAGGCGACGGTTCAGGCCAGACTCACCTCAGGACACGAATGAAGCGGCTGACCTTCCTGTGGCCGATGAGCCCCGCGTTCCGCTGATCAGCCGGCACCATCCATGCGCCTTCCAGCAACCTCCGGGCGCTGCTCCTCCTCAGCGCAGTGGTCCTTACCTACGAGCGGCCGCCGAGGACATGGCCCACATGGTCACCCCGTGGAGGGTGTTCCTGCCCCCATGCCTCAGGAGAGGCACTGCGTTCCTCTTCGACAACGTCATGATACCGTGTGAGAAGCTGCGTGAGGTACTTGTCTTTGATAGTCGATTTTCGCTAATATTCATAGCGAACACTCTGAACGTTGCTCCGGGCGACGCGGTGCGGGAGCTGACGAGGTTTGCCGCCGAGACGCCGAGATGGATGGTCACTCCTCCCGCCGACGACGCTGCTGCAGCCGAGGACACGGCAGACGCAGGGCAGCCGCCGCGCGCCGTGCGTCGCTACCGCGGGACCCCAAGGTGAGTTGTCTTGACACAGTGCTCTGAACGCTCCTTCATTGTGCTTATGTTGTGATCTTATTCTTGCTGTTGCTTTCTGCTGTTCTTGCCTAACAAACCTTCCTCCCGCAGGATCTTCGGCTGCTACACCTGCAAGGCCCGCCTGCCGCTGCGTCGCAGCCTCCAGAAACACCTCGATGCCGCCGCTCACGAGGGGGTCACCAAGCATCTGGTTCTGTGCGCCGCGTGCGGGTTCCCCGCGTCCTCCACGGCCGTTCTGGAGTGGCACGTCTTCATATCGCACCTGGACGTGGCTGACTACCTCATGAGGCGCCGCTGGCCGCACGCCGCCTCCCGCCAAGGCCACCTTGACTGTGCCTTCTGCAGCGTTCCCCGTGAAGGGGAGATGCAGACTGCCGCCGACTGCCCTTCGCCCCCCGTGGCCGCGGAGGGCCGCAACAGTCCTCAAAGCGTCCTTCCTCTCCTCGTGGAACCCCCCGTGGCGCCCAGGCTACCCAACGTGAGGGGTCACTCCTGTCAGGGCCGTGACTGCCAGTGCCATGGCGCGGGAAACCCGCTGCTTTGGACTTCCTGAGGCGCCGCGCGATGCTGTCGTGTTTGTTTTTGTATTTGTAATGTTGTACATTATTACTTTTATCATTTCATGCCACATTGTTTTTACAATAAAGGAAATCAATCAAAATGCTTGGTTGTTGCTTTTTAGTTGTTTTTAGCTGATGTCATTTTGGTTTTAAAGCTTTTCAATAAAGGAGATACACGACCATTTCACTTTAATTTTATCCCTCGATTTTTTAATACGGCTTAGCTTTCACTTGTGTGTGTGTGTATGTGTGCGTGTGTATGTATGTGTGTGCGTGTGTATGTATGTGTGTGTGTGTGATCTATGTATTATGGATAACATAGGTGAGATGGGGACAGAAGTGATGACCGAAAACTACTATGTAACAGAAGGGAGCACCGGACCCATTGCTTTTGGGGACAACACAGGTGAGGCGTGGGTACATAGGTGGGGAGAGAAGATTAGAGGATGAGATGATATGGTGAAGGATGGAGTGATCGTAATATTGGAAAGACAAAAGTATGGACACGCTTATCTCAACTTCCCCGCCTTCCCCATCTCGCATAACCCTCTCCTCTTCCCACTCCTCTCCCCTTCACCTATCCCGGGAACAGGTGTGGCCCAGGGGATGCAGGTGAGGCGATACGCGATTCCACACTATCACCACCACAACCACCTCTACCACTGACACCCACCCCTACACACACACACACACACACTTGCCTCCCCACACACAATAAATACACAACAACTACTTCTCTCTTTTTTTTCTTTTTTTTACTCTTCCGATGCAATATTTTCCCTCACTCCCTCCCTCCCTCCCCCTCTCTCTCCCCGGCCGCGAACACACCGGACCCTCGAAAAATATGACCGGTCGCTAACGGAGGACAGCCGCGGTTTGGAGACTCGACTTTTCATGAATATTTGAGTCCAGATTGACCCTGCCGTGTATCCCCCTGTCCTCTAGCCTTCCTTTCCTCCCTTCGTCCCCTCTTCCTCCTTCTGTCCCCGGGGTCTCACTCTCTCTGTCAGCGACCCGGCATGCAATTTTTCTGAGAGGAGGAGGAAACGAAGGAGGAATAGAAGGAGAAGAGACGGAAGGGCAAGAGAGGGAGAGAAGTGCATTGTGAGTTAAACATTGTCCTGACCTTCTCTCTTTCTCTCTCTCTCTCCTCGGGGTCTATGGCGATTTGCGAGATGGAACAGGAGGAGGAGGAAGAGGAGACAAATAATATAAAGAGGTGGAAGAAGAGAAGAGAGTTTATAGCGATTCAGCAAGATAAAAAGGAGACTAAAAGAAAGAAGAAGAAGAAAAATATATAGGAGTTCGGAGGATTAATGAGATAGAAGAACAGAAGGAGGGAGTAGGGAGAATAGAGGCTTTATATTAATTCAACAAGAACAGAAGCAAAACCAGGAGGCGAATGAGGAGAAAGAAAAAAAAGAGAAAAGGAGGCATGGGGAGATGGAAGACGAGACGAGTGATGAGAAGAGGAGGGGGAATAAGGAAGAGAAGAGAAGGAGTAAGGAAGAAGAAAAGGATGTAGGCCAATCTTCAAGGTGAGCGTCTGACAATAGTGGATGGAGAGGAAAAAAAAGCAAAACGAAATGAAAAGAGATAAGGATGAGGTATCGAAATGAAACAGATGAGAGGAAGAGAAAGAGGAGATTGAGCAGGGAAAGAAAGAGAAATGGAGAGAGGTGGACAGGTAAGGAAGGAAGGGGGGGGGGGGGGGAGAGAGAGAGAGAGAGAGAGAGAGAGAGATGTATAAAAAAAAAAAATAAATAAAATCCAGCTATCACAAATTCAAGCAACTTCTCTAAACCAATAACAACACCTCTCCAATCCTCCACTAAGTATTTCAAACGATAATACTCATAATTTCCGTCCCCACGCAGCCATTAGCGCAAGCCTTTCATTAAGCTACAAAAAAATCAAAATTAATTATAAACAACTTTTTTATTTTTTTTCGCGTCAGATCGCATTCGCCGCATAAAAAGCCTCACTAATACCACGGACTAAAGCAAGGTTAGAAATCATATATATCATCATTAAATTCTGCCCGTCAGGTTTGGTCAAGGTTGTCGCTTAATTATGGAGACCTAGTTCATGTTATCGTGTGTTACGTTCAATTAGCTTTAACATCCTATAAGCATCCCTCCCATCCTATTAGCACAGTGTATTTCCCATCGTATAAAAGTCCTCCTCATTTTTATAGGTACAGCGTCTCAATTTACAGCATCCTTTTCATCCCAGCATCCTAAATCAATATCCTGCAAGCATCCTTTCTATCCTACCAGCACAGCATCTCTTACATCCTATTAGCACCCTTTGAATCCTACCAGCACAACTATTACTACCACTATCACTATTAATACTACGACTATTACTATTTCTACTACTACTACGATCAGGACTAATAATCAAGCTGAAGGAAAAATTACAATAACCCAATAAACTTGCAATTAATCAAGGCAACAGAACGCTTAATCTGCCTCGGAAAATAAAATATATATACACGCCAGCAGCAGCGACTTACTACACTTTTTCAACCTGCATATATTGGCCGTGCGCTCGATACTCTTGTCCTCTGTGTGGGAGCTGGGGTGTGTGGGCTGTTTTGTTTATTTATATTTTCTATGCCCTTGAACTGCCTGCGAGGTAAGAAAAAGGATAAAAAGTACATGAAAGTAGCTGTGATTTATATATTGGCCGCGCCCTCGATACTCTTGTCCTCTGTGTGGGAGCTCGAATGTGTGGGCTGTTTTCTTTATATATATTTTTTATGCCCTTGAACAAGAAAAAGGATAAAAAGTATATGAAAGTAGCTGTGATTTGTGGGTTGTTTTTCCTCCTCTCCGTTCTACGTTTTAATTCACTCATCATTCCTTCTTTACTTTTTTTTTTTAGAGTATAGGAAACAGTTCAAGGGCAAAAAGAAAGGAAACAATAATGAAAAAAACAAACCCCGCCCACCTCCATCTCACTTTTTTACCTGTCTTCCTCTTCCCTTCTTCCTCTCCTTTCCCCTTCTTCGCCTTTCCTCCTCTCCCCTCTCCCATTCCTAACATGCCCTCCCTCTTCCCTCCTTACCCTCTAACCCTTTCCCTCTGTTACTTTCCTCCTTCTCCCTTCTCCCTACTTTCTCATTCATTCATCGTTCCTCTCCTCACTCCCTTTCCTTCCCCTCCTTCTTCCTCTCTCCTTCATCTTTCCTCTTCTCCCCTCATTATCTTATTCATTCATCATTCCTCTTATACTTTCCACATCCTCACTCCACCTCCTCACTGCTTTATCTTCCCTCCTCTTCCATCCATCTCCTCACTCTTCCACATGCTTACTTTCTCACTCCTTTATCTTCCTTTCCCTTCCCTCTACCTCCTCACTCCATCCCCTTTATTCCACTCCCTTCCCTACCATGTACTTCTCATTCATTCACCCCTTCTCCTCTCCCCTCCATTTCCCCACTTTTTCATTCCCAAGGCCGCTGCTCAACGCTGAAAACAATCTCTCGGTGCAAAGTGTCGCCTCAGAATTGCCCCTTTCCTCTACTTTCCTTCCCTCCCTTCTACTTTCTCATTCATTCACCGATTTCACCCTTCCCCCTCTGGTCTCCATCTCCTCAGTCTTTCATTCCCAAGGCCGCAACAAAGCTAGAAACAACAAAATATATTCCCCGCTGCCTCTGCCTCTCCTTCCCTCCTCGCATTGTCGCCTCAGCATTGCCATTTTCCTCTACTTTCCTTCCCTTCCTTCTATTTTCTCATTCATTTACCCTTCCCTATCTGCCCTCCATCTCCTCAGTCTTTCATTCCCAAGGCCGCAACAAAGCTAGGAACAACAAAATATATTCCCCGCTCTCTGCCGTTCCTTCCCTCCTCGGCGCCTCATTCATTCATCCTTTCTCCCCTTCGCGCCATCTCTTCATGCTTTCACACCCAAGACCGCTGATCAACGCTAGAAACAACTTAATCTCTCCGTGCAGACTGATGTGTACACCTTTTTGTATAGCTTCTTTCCTTTTACATTCTTCTACTGTCCCGTCCTTTTTGTCTTCCGTGTGGAGTAGTTCAGGAATGTCGTTACTATGGATGTAGGGGCTTGCTCTTCTTTTGTCTATAAGAGAGATGAACTAGGGCCACTAGGCGAAGGTGGAAGAAGAGGAGGGAAAGGAATGTTAGAAATGTTGTTAGTTATAAAATGTTTGGTTTATATTCGTCTAGAGGAGTGCAGGAATGGCGTTACTGTGGGTGTACGGGGCTTGCTCTTCTTTTGTCTATAAGAGAGATGAAGGAAGAGGAGGAGACGAAGGAGGAGGTGGAGGAGGAAAAAAGAACAAAGGAAACGCTACTTCGAGATTTTTTTTTCCCTACAAAGACGTAATTGCCTCTCGTTCTATTTGCTGCGTTGCAATTTTCGTCTCCCTTAAAATGCTTTCTTTCATCTCCCTTCACGCCTCTCTTCCTATCTTTGTTTGCTTGTTTGTTAGTGCAGTTGCTCGATTTCTTTCCTCCTTTTTCTTTCTTTTCTTTTTTTTTTTTGCCTCTTTTTCTATTTCTCTTTTTCCTTCTTTGTTTGTTTGTTTGTTTGTTTGTTTTTCTTTCTCTCCATCTTCCTTCTGTTAGTGACTTTACAGATTATTGAATGTTTTTTTTTGTTGTTTTTGTATTCGATAAACAATTTTCCTTTTGCCTAATGTCACTAACTTTCATTCTTTTTCTCTTCTTCCTCCTCCTCCTCCTCCTCATTCTCCTCCTCCTCCTCCTTCTCCTCCTCCTTTTCACTGTTATTTTCTTCCTCCAATACGTTCTTCTGTTCTCTCTCTCTCTCTCTCTCTCTCTCTCTCTCTCTCTCTCTCTCTCTCTCTCTCTCTCTCTCTCTCTCTCTCTCTCTCTCTCTCTCTCTCTCTCCTGTGTAAACGCCCAAGAGACCCAACAACTTCCTTATCAGGTATTTGGGGAATGTCTTTGATCTCGGACACGCTTGCTTATTGGCGGAGGAGGAGGAGGAGGAGGAGGAGGAGGTGGTGGTGGTGGTGGAGCTTATTTGAAGAAGAGAAGAGAATGTGGAAGGGAAGAAGGGCGGTCGAGGAAAGTGGAAGAATATTATAATGTAGATAGATAGATAGATAGATTGATAGATAGATAGACAGATTGATTTTCTTTATTTCTTTTCTTACTTTTAAATATTTTTTCCTTCCTGCAATATATTTTTCTTTCTTTCATTCTTTTCGAGAGAGAGAGAGAGAGAGAGAGAGAAACTAAGGGATCGGGAGAGAAATTTATGTTAATTCGTAATCTTATTAACGTAATTTCTCTTAGTGTTAACCCTTCCACTAATTGCTTTACCTGTTTTCCTTTCTTCTGCACTGTCTGTCTCTCTGTTGTCATCATCATTATCATCATCATCATCATCATCATCGTTTACCCTCATCTCACCTTACCTTATTTCTCTTAATCCCTCTTTACCTTATCTCTCCTTTCCTCTTCCATCCATCCATCTTCTTATCTCACTTCTCTCCCCTTTCTTCCTCTTCCATCTCCGCTTCTCTATCCCTTCCTCTTTTTTATCTCCTCCATTTCTTCTTCTCTTTACTAACTCTCTCCCCTTTCTTCCTCTTCCATCTCCGCTTCTCTTCCCCTTCCTCTTTTTTTCTCTTTCATTTCTTCCTTCTTTACCTCCCCTCTCCCCTTTCTTCCTCTTCCATTTCCGCCTCTCTTTCACCTCCTCCATTTCTTCCTCTCTTTACCTCACCTTTCCCCTTTCTTTCTCTTTCTTCTCCGTCTTTCTCTCCCCTCATCCTCCTTTCTTTCCCGTCTCTTCCTCTCTCTACCTTCCCTTCTCCCCTCCCTCTCCCGTTCATTCCTCCACCATACCTCTCCACTCCTCTTCCATTCTTTTCCAGACCTGACTCTCGTTATCTCATCTATGTCCCCTTTTCCCTTTCCTCCTTCATCGCCTTCTTTCTTTACCTTCTTTCACATTCTCTTCCATCCCCAATTTTCTTTACGTCATCTCTCCTTTTCCTCCATTTCTTTTCCGTCTCCGTCTCTCTCTCCTCCTTTCTCTTTCGACTCCATAACTGATTCTCGTTGTGTCACCTCTCCCTTCCTCCTCCTTCCTCTTCTGTTTCCCCATTCCTTCTTCCATCCCTCTTCTTTACCTCCCCTCTTCCCTCTTCTCATTTCCTTTTCTATTCCTTTCCTTTTTATCTCCCTTTCTTCTTCAGCTCCACTTTTCTTTATGCATCTCATCTCTCCCCCTTTTCCTCCTATCCCTTGCTTTTCCATCCAACCTTCGTCTTTTCCCACCTTTTGTCTTCGTATTTCTCTCTCATCTCGTCCCTACTCTCTCTCTCCCTCTCCTTCGTCAGCAGCGCGGCGCCCCAGGACTCAGGTGAAGGGGATTCCTCAGCGTTAGCGTCGCCCTGCATCACGCCAGCAGGTAAAATTAACTGAAATATCACCCCACGAACGCAGGCCCCGCAAACTTCTTCTCTTCAGCCGCTACCCTAACCTAACCTAACCTCGCCTTGCCTCAGCTTGCCTCCCGACCGCCTTCCCACCCGGCCACTCACCCGCTCTCCCGTCTCCCGCCTGCCTGCCACCGCTTCTTCCCCGCACCCCTTCTGCTGTCTATGCCGCTGTTGTTGTTGTTGGTGGTGGTGGTTGTGGTTGGTAGTGTTGTTGTTGTTGTTGTTGTTGTTGTTGTTTGTAGCGGAGGTGGTTTGCTACGTTCCTTCTTCCCCTTTTCTTCCATTTCCTGCCCTTTTCTTATTTCTTTTGTTCCTGACTTTCTTCTGTTGTGTTTTATTTTATTTTGGTATCTTCTATTTATTTTTCTTATTTGTTTTCTTCCTGCTTTTCCTCCTTTTCCTCTCATTTCATCTTCTGCCTGTTTTATTTCCTTTCCAGAGTGATTTGTTTATTTTGATTGAGTGTTTTATTTCTTCCGTCTTTTTTTTCCTTCCCTGTCTACAACGGTGCACAACACGGAAGTCTGATAATGATTCGACGAAGAAGAAGAAGAAAATAATATCACGAAAAGTAGCAAAAAAAAAAAAAAAAAGATAAAAATATGAAAAGTTGGAATAACGTCACTATGAAAAAGGAGCAATTTAGATACGGATTTAGATGCGGATCTCGGCTATTTATCAAGACTTTTTTTTGTGTGTAATTCTTTAACGTATAGTACCTGAAGACGTGTGTGTGGGAGGGGGGAGGGAGGGGGGAGATCGTGTGTATGTGTGTGTGTGTGTGTGTGTGTGTGTGTGTGTGTGTGTGTGTGTGTGTGTGTGTGTGTGTGTTTAGGCATCCAGACACCCGACAAAACAGCTGATCCTTCCGCCCTCAGAGCCTTAAAGCCGCACTCCCACCGTCGCCTCCGCCACGCACGCCTGTTTATCTGTCTATCTGTCTGTCTTTCCCTGCAGCGTCGGGGGATTACCCTGCACCGTGACACTACCCAACCCTTGCCTTTCCATGTAACGCCTAATCCACCTCTACGTTAGTCATCCCTTTCGTGTGCCATTTAAATCTCTTTGTATTGTCTATCTCATCTTTTCAGTCTCTCCCTCTAGATTGAGTTCTTCTTGTTCTTCTTTTTCTTCTTCTTCTTCTTCTTCCTCCTCCTCCTCCTCCTCCGCCTATCTCTATTCCTCCGCCATTCACCTCAAATTCACACCGTCCTTCTTGCCCGCGTAACATTCAACTCATCCTTGCCTTGAATAACCCTTCCGTGCACTATTCAGCTTCTCTGGCTACTTCTCTTGTGTGCTTATACAGGAGCAGCGATAAGCGAGTCTTTTGTTTCTACTTTGTTTTTGGCCTTTGAGCTGCTTCCTCTATCGTCAAAAACTATTCTACGCCTTGGAGCTCATCAAGGTACTATGGAACTTTTCCCTGGAACGTTCATATCACCCTTGCAACGTTTATGTTCAGCCAGTCCGTCCATGCTCGTTCAGTTCACCTAATACCACTCAGCTCATCACTGCACCGACTCTTCATTACATACAGGTAAAAACAGACACTTTAAAAATATCATGATTCAGTACAAAGAGACGGAAGTTTAAAGGAGATTAAAAGTAACTGCAGAAGGAGGAAGAGGATGATGATGTTTACTTATATAAAATACAATAAACCATGATCTCTCTTACGGCCGTTCATTTCTCATTGCTTGTATTGAATTATTACTGAGCGGTATTTTTTGTTTACTTTTCGCTTTTGCCTTTGAACTATTTCCTCTATATACCTCAAAAAGAAGGAGAAGAAAAAGCACTCACCACAACATACAGCTTATAGTTTATCACACACGAATATAATAGCAAGTCTTCCTGCTCGCTACGTAATTACCAGAATCCAGTACTACACAGAATTTGAGGTTAAAGTTAATAGAAAGCATGTCAGTACCGTCGCATTTACTGTTATCAACGTAAACACAACACAATACAGGCATACAACACACACTAAAAAAACGCCTTCTGGCCCGTATAAGTCTCGTAGCGTCGGGGGTGTTTATCGGGATAGGTCGGCTCGGGTCGGGTCTTATCGGGTCCAGTCGGGTGCTCTCGGATGCAAACAGGCGGCGTAAACATGTAAGTCAGACTCGCCAGGAAATGCCCAAAGTCGTGTGATGGTCTGATCCAATCCCATCGCGAATTTGAGGACGACCAGCAGCAGGGGAGGAAGGGGAAGGGGTGCGGGGAACATTGGGGAAGGGACTGGGAATGGGATAGGGTGGGTAAGGCGCTGGGGGAAGGGGGAGAGATTGAAATTAGGGGAAGAGGTTAAGATCATCCCTCTCACGATTCCCTCAGCCTCCCCTTATACCCATTCTTCTCCCACTGACTCTAGTTTCGTGGGGAGGGAATAGGGGATGAGGGAGGATAGGGCGATGAGAGGAAAGGGGAGGAAAGGAAATTAGGGAGAGGGGTTTAGTTAATCCCTGTCGCCATTTCCTTAGTGTCCCCTCCACTCATTCCTCCCCACTCACTCTAGTTTCGTGGGGAGAGAAAAAAAAGGATGGGGAGAAGGTGAGTAGGGGGCGCTTGAGGAAAGGGGAGATGGAAATTAAGGTAGTAGGTCTAGTTCACCCGTCACCATTTCCTTAGTCTCCCCTTCACCCATTCCTCCCCCAGTCACCCAAGCTTCGTGGGGAGGGGAGAGAAGGGGAGAGACAAGTAAGGGGAAGGGGTGATCTAAGGTGCTTATGTCTCTTCTCTCCCCATCTCCTCTTCACCCATTCCTCCTCAATCATTCTATCTTCGAGGGGAGAGAACAGGGAAGAATGGGGAGAAGACGAGGAAAGGGCGCTGGGTGATGAGAGAGCGATGTAAATTAGGGGAACAGGTCTAATCACTCCCCACCTCCTATCACACCCCAACCCTCCCGTCACCTTGCTGTCACCCCACGTCCCCGTCTCGTCACCCTCCACCACCCCTTCGCCCTCCCTCGTCCGTCCGCTTGTCAACAAATTATTGGCCGAGTCGCTTGGGTCTGCAATGAATTATTTGGTGGGTGGAATGCCGCGGCGCGCTCCTCCCCTTTGCCGCTTTTTATTTGCTACAAACTGACGTGTGAGGATGCAAATTTAATCAAAGGTGGTGGAATATGGATGGCCCGGCGTAGGGAGGCCTCGGAAGGGAGAGAGAGAGAGGGGGTTTGTGTGAGCGACAGTGTGAGAGGAGATAGAGGTATGTGTGGCAATAGGAAGTGAAGGAACGAAGGTGGAGTTGTTAAAATGTTATAATAGCGACGGTGGCAGTGAGGGAAAGAGAGATATATGCTAGAAAGAGTCATGTGTAGGGAAATATATAAGAGAGCGTTGCAGGAGGAGATAGAGGCATGGGTAGGGATAGGAAGTGAAGGAATGAAGATGCAGTTAGTAAAAAGGTGTAATATAGACGATGGGAGTGAGGGAAAGAGAGATATATGCTAGAAAGAGTCATGTGTAGGAAAATTTATGAGAGGTAGAGAGCGGGGATGGAGTGGGCTTGAAATTATAATGGTGATGTGGAAACGGTGGTGGCTGGTATATTGCAGTGAAAAACAACAACACAGAACAGATGAGGATAGAGAAAAGGACAAGCGATAAATGGGTGCAGGGAGAGGAGTGAAGGTGGAGCGGGAGAAAAAATATATAGGCCTAGCTATACAAAAACTTCGACAGCCACACATAAAAAAACAACAACAGATGAGGATAAAGAAAAGGACAAGCGATTAGTGGATACAGAGAGAGAAGTGGAGGTGGAGCGGGAGAAAAAAATATATAGGCCTAGCTATACAAAAACTTCGACAGCCACACATAAAAATACAAAAAAACAAAAAAAAAACAGAACAGATGAGGATAAAGAAAAGGACAATTGATTAGTGGATACAGAGAGAGAAGTGGAGGTGGAGCGGGAGAAAAAAAAATGACCTTACAAAAATTCCACCAGCCACATAGATAAGAGAAGAACAGTTGTAATTTCAGAGGAATCTTGATCATTATGGAAGATAAGAGGGATGGATGGCGACAAGTTCTGGATACGAGTAGAGATTGATGAAGAAACGGAGCATGGTGCTACTGGTGATGGCCACAGATATACAGCACAAGCAGCCATACGAGAACAACAACAACAACAAAAAAGGCGTTTGCAGAGGTAATCAAAATAAACGGAAACAAAAGTAGAGAGGAATGTAGGGATAAGCTTACAAGGGAGTGGATGGAAGACTAAAGAGATGATGATGATATTTTTGACTATAAGAATACACCAACACTAGCCACACGAGGGTAACATAGACGCCTTGTTTGGAGAGGACTCTAGAGCTCAATGAAAAAAAAGGGATGATGGATAAGAATGAAGAGGAATGGATGGAGAGTTACAGAGAGACGATGATACAGGTTTTAGCCACAAGAGGAAAGAAATCATTGCAGAGGAAGAATAAAATGTAAACAAGAGAAGAGATGGATGAATAGAGAGATAATCTAAGCAAGTGGATAGAGTTAGAGAAAGATGATGATACAAGGTTTAGCAACAGAGGGAGGAGAGAGGAGCCATGTTAATTGAGGATGAATAAAAATGAAGAAAAACAAAAGAAGACAGATAAATGGATGAAAAAAAACAGGAACAAGTACACAGAGAGTTACAGAGAAACGATACTAAAGTTTTTGACCACTATGGGACAAGGAAAGAAGCCATGTTTGCAGAAGAATCAGCAGGCAATCAGCAGAAGAAGGCAAGCAGAGGAATCATCAAAATTCAGCAGGCAAAACAAAAGAGGGATGAAAGAATGAAAACAGAGAGGAGTGGATAGCGAGTTACAGAGAGATGGTGGTACAGCTTTTGGCTACAGAGGAGAGAGAGAGAGAGAGGATACATATTCACAAAAGAAGAATATAAAAGAACACGGAGATAAAAGATGAGGAATAAAGAGATGATGATATAAAGCAGTGCAAAGAGGGATGATGATACAGGAATTGTCCACAGAGGGAGAGAGAGAGAGAAGACATATTAACAAAAGAAGAATATAAAAGAAAACACGGAGATAAAAGTTGAGGAATGAAACCATTATGGGACAAGAAAAATCGTCATGTTTGCAGGAAAAGAAATAGAAGATGAAGGGAAGGAGGAATGAAAAGATGGCTAATATAAAGCATTGGATGGCGGTACAGGTTTTGGCCACAGAGGGAAGGGAGAGGATCGTGTTTGCAGAAGAGGAGCCCAGATCAGCGGCGACGAAATAAGACAAACGAGACTTCAAAGGCGAGGGGACAGCGCCAACCTCAGCAGGACCGTCCCCGGGGCCTGATTGGACCGCGAGGGGCCTGTCCGTGTGTCCATCTGTCTGTCTGTCTATGTATGTATGTCCTGTCTGTCTGTTTATCTGTGTTTCTGTTTGTCTGTGAAGTCCTCTCTACTGCTCTTTCCTCTTGTTTTCTTCTGTTTTGCTCTTATTCTCTTTTCTTCCAGTTCCGATCCGTTCTGTTCCTTGTTCTTCCTTTTTCCTTTCTTTTCCTTTTCTTTTCTTCTTTTTTTTTCTCTCTCATTCTCTTTTCTTTCAGTTCCGATCCGTTCTGTTCCTTGTTCTTCCTATTTACTTTCTTTTCCTTTTCTTTTCTTCTTTTTTTTCTCTCTCATTCTCTTTTCTTTCAGTGCCGATCCGTTCTGTTCCTTGTTCTTTCAGTTTCCTTTCCTCTCCTTTTCTTTCATCCCTTATCATCTCTCCCCTCTTCTTCCTCCTCTTAGTTCTATTCTGTTGTTTTCCTATTCCTTCACTTTCCTTTCTTTTTCCTTTTCGTTTCCTTCCCCTCTCATCTTTTCCCTTCTCTTCCTTTCAATTCCATAGTGATTTGTTTCCTATGCTTTTCTTTCCTTTCCTTTCCTTTCCTCTCCTCTCCTTTCCTTTCCTTTTCTTTCCTTTCCTTTCCTCTCCTTTCCTTTCCTTTCCTTTCCTTTCCTTTCCTTACCTTTCCTTCCCTCCCACTCTCATCTCTTCCCTACTCTTCCCTTCAGCTAGATAGTGTTTTGCTCCCTTTCCTTCATCCTCCCTTTTCCTTCTTTTTCTTTACCCTTTCTTTTCCTTCTGTTTTTCGTTCTGCCTGTCTGTGTGTCTGTCAATGTCTCTCTCTCATTATCTCTTCCCCAATGTAATTATCTCTCATTCCTGTTTCATTTCTACATACCCTCCCCGTTCCCTCCCTCTCCTTCCCTCTCACCATTTTCAATCATCCCTTCCTTCACATTCCTTGCCCTTTCAATCACTTCCCTTATTCCTTTTCATCCCACCCTGCGATTATACAAAACAGCAGCCTCCAATTACCTCCCCCTCTCTCTTTCTTAGGCAGACAGACAAAGAAAGACAGACATAGGAGCCGTAAGTAGCGTTTTTTTTCATTATTGTTTCTTTTTACGCCCTTGAACTGTCTCCTCTGCTGTAAAAAATATATACAGACAGACAGATAAATACACACACACACACACACACACACACAGCGTCGTCACCGTGCGGAATCTATTTATAAGGACTTGTGTGACGTAATGAGCGGCCGAGATTTCTGGTGTGGCGCCGAGCGAGACAAAACAACGAGTAATTGGACCCCCTGCCTGTGTGTGTGTGTGTGTGTGTGTGTGTGTGTGTGTGTGTGTGTGTGTGTGTGTGTGTGTGTGTGTGTCTTTTTTTTTTTTAAGGGGGGAGGAAGAGGATGAGAAGAAGGGGAGAGGTATATTTTTGGGGACATCAGATGATTGTGGCTATTAGGCCAGGGAGGGAAAGGAGTAGAAGAAAAGGAGGAGCAGGAGGAGGAAGAAGATGAGGAGGAGGAGGAAGAGGAGGAGGAGAAGGAGGAAGAGGAGGAGAGTCAGTCATGTATACGGGACAGTAGATGGGCGTTGAATAGGTGGGAAGGGGTAATCTCTCTATCTGTCTATCTATCTATCTATCTATCTACCTATCCATCTATCCACATATCTACCTTTCTATCTATCCCCCCTCTCTCCCTCCCTTCGTGAATTGAAAGGTAACCACGAGCAGGCAGTTCCGGCGTGAGAACTGGGTAGCCTGAAGCGACGAAAGGCTAGATGGGTAGCTGGCTGGGAGGCTGAGTGGCTGGCTGGGTGAGTTACTGGGTGGCTTGCTGGGTGACTGGCTGGGTGGGTGCGTAGCTGGGTGGATGAATGAGAGAGCGAGGGTTAGTGGCTGGCTGGGTGAGTTACTGGGTGGCTTGCTGGGTGACTGGCCGCGTGGGTGAGTAGTTGGGTGGGTGAGTGAGATGTAGGGTGATGGCTGCGTGGCTTAGTGAGTGGCTGGGTGACTAGGTGAGTGGCTGGGTGAGTAGCTGGGTGGGTGAGTGAGATATAGGATGGTGGCTGGGTGGTAGAGTGAGTGGATGGGTGACTGGCTGGGTGACTGGGTGACTGAATAAGCGAGTGGCTGGGTGTGTGGCTGGGTGCTAGGTGGGACGCCAATACCCAGTGACCAGTTGAGGGAAAGGAAAACAAGCGCCGCTTTTAAAGGTAGTTACGTATGCATTCACCGATAACTGCTACACGGAGACAGGCAAAGAGGCGGACAGACAGACAGACAGACAGATGAATACACACGCATATATTCGCATAACCGCTGATGTATATGCTCTCCCTTCTCTCTCTCTCTCTCTCTCTCTCTCTCTCTCTCTCTCTCTTTATCTATCTATCTATCTGTCTATCTATTTTGGAATATACGACAGCTACACATATAGACAGATAGACAAACAGACAGACAAGACAGATTAGCGGACACCCACTCTCTCTCTCTCTCTCTCTCTCTCTCTCTCTCTCTCTCTCTCTCTCTCTCTCTCTCTCTCTCTCTCTCTCTCTCTCTCTCTCTTAATGTCTGTGAATATGCGAAAACTACACAGACAGACAGACAGACAGACTCACTATCTCTTTTTTTCTTTCTCTCTCCTTGTTCTTTCTTTCTTTCTTTCTTTCTTTCTTTCTTTCTTTCTATCTCCAACTCAGTCACTTTATCTATTTCATGTAACTAAAAAAATACTGCAATAAATAACAAGAACAATAAAAAGCAAACAAAAAAAAAAGCTTAATTAACTAAACTTAATCCTTCACCTGACCTCATTCTTCATGGAAAAGGTTAATAAGGTAGCTGACCCGATCTCACGTGACCAGTTCCACCTGCCTTGACCTCACCTGTGCTACTAACGAATGGCAGGAGAAGGGCGTTGGCTGGACTCATGGAAGGCAGAGGGGGAGGGCGGAAGAAAGGGGGGAGGAGGGAGGGAGGGAGGACTAATATACGGATGGAAAGAGGAAGGGAGGAAATGAGAATGATAGGGAAGAGTGACAGACTAGAGGGAAGGATGGATGGAAGGGAGAAAGGGGGAATAAGCGAGACGGATAGAACGAGGAAGAGAGAATGAAAGATGATAGTGGAGAAATTGATGGTTTTGGTTGAAAGAATGGAAGAGGAGGAAAGGACGGAGGGAAGGAAGGGGAAATATGAGAAACGGATGGAAAGAGGAAGTGGGAAATAAGAATGATGGAGAATAATGACAAAATAAAGGTATGGAAGGAAGGGAGGAAGGAGAAATAAGAGAGATGGACGGAAAAAGGAAGAGAAAAACTGAGAGATGATGGAGAAGAATGAGGTAACAAAAACGTTGATGGGTGACAGTTGAAGGAATGGAAGACGAAGGGAAGGAAGGAAGGAAAAAAAGAAAGGAAGGAAGAAAGGAGAAATACGAGTGAAAGATGGAATGAGGAAGAGAGAAAATGAGAGATGATAAAAAAGAATGAGAATAAAAACGTTGATGGGTGACAGGTGAAGGAATGAAAGACGAAGGGAAGGAAGAAAAGAAGAAAGGGAGGGAGAAAATAAAGAATAAATACGAGAAACAAACATAAAGAGAAAAGCGAGAAAATTAAATGAGAGAAAAAACTCGAATGCAATGATAAAGCGTAGAAGATCGAGCGTTTGTTAAAGAAATAAGAAAAAGATAATGAAAATAAAATAAAAAATGAACAGAGTGAAATGAAGTAGGAGGCGATAGAGGAGGGATAGAGATGAGTGAGGAACGTTTACTTAAGGTTACACTCAGATCATTATAACACTAAGCGGAGGGAGGAGAGCAAGGAAGGAAGGAAGGAACGATGAAAATGAGACGAACGGGGAAAGCGAAGAATTAGGAGTCGATAGAGAAAGAGGAATGAGGAATATTAGAGAAGGGGGAAGAAAATGAAGGAGAGAGAAGTGATGTATACAAATTTTCTCTCTCTCTCTCTCTCTCTCTCTCTCTCTCTCTCTCTCTCTCGCAACGGAACAGAAGAATGATGATTATATATTGAAAAAAGGAAGGTGAGGAACAGAGGGACGATACAGACACATTCTTTAATTCTCTGTCTCTCTACCTGTCTATCTCTCTATCTATCTATACACCTTTCCTGCCAATCACACACAAAAAAAGGTGATTATGGGAGAGGAGTCTTTGCGTATATGATAGAGTAATTGAATGTGATGGTTAATACCCGTAGACTTTCACATCACTCGACCAAGCCTAACCTTACCTAACCTTACCTTACCTTACCTTACCTCACCTCAACTTACCTTTCCTCATCTTATATCACCTTACCTTACTTTACCTTACCTTACCTAACCTAACCTAATCTAACCTAATCTTACCTAACTTTACCTTACCTAACCTTACCTTACCTTACCTTACCTAACCTAACCTAACCTAACCTAACCTACCCTTACCTAACCTTACCTTACCTCACCTCACCTCAACTAACCATGTCTCATCTTATATCACCTTACTTTACCTTACCTTACCTATCCTAACTTAACCTACCCTAAAGCGCTACACGGGGAAAAAAGGGTTAGGAGTACGATAGTGTTTTCAGTTCTTGCATAGTGGATGGGGACACGTTATACGGAAATATCTTGTCCTCACCTAATCTTGCGTCACTCACGGAAGGCAAGATATGTGGTGGTGTCTGGCGGCTAACTTATATTTATAGTAATGCTCACTGTTTGCTGGGTTTAAGGAAGAGTTGCTTTGTGTAGGCAGAAAAGAGCCCCATGAAAAGTACATTCCTGCATTGCTGAGAGACAGACAGATAGACAGATAGATAGATATAGATAGATAGATAGATAGGTATATAGATTGATGAAGAAAAGATGAAACTAAATATTAACTGTGAACATACAAAGACCTTACCCCTTACACACACACACACACACACACACACACACACACACACACGATATCAATGTGTACTTTGATTGGAAGAGTTTAATACATCAAACAGAGCCTGTGGGGGGTGAGGGGTGGGGGGAGGGAGGGAGGGAGAGAGAGAAAGAAGGAGAGGGAGGGAGGGAGGGGCCTACGGGAGTTTAGCTATTGGAGGAAAGATCAAAAGCACCCTCCCTTTCCCTCCCTTGAACTTTCCTCCCTCCCTCTCTTCCATTCTCTCTCTCTCTCTCTCTCTCTCTCTCTCTCTCTCTCTCTCTCTCTCTCTCTCTCTCTCTCTCTCTCTCTCTCTCTCTCTCTCTCTCTCTCTCTTCATCATCTGTTTATTTTCCGCCTTTTTGTTTTCTTTCTTTTTCTTTCCTTTCCTTCCTGTCTACTCCTTTTCTTGCAATATTTCTTCTTATTTCCGTTCCCTTCTTTTCCCTTTCCATCCACATTTCTCCATTTTCTATCTCTCTCTTCCTTTCCTTCCCTCCTTTTCCCTTGTCTTCCCTTTCTTTCCTTCCTTTCCTTCCCTGCGTCTCTCTCCTCTTCCTTTCCTCTCTTTCTTTTCTCTTTCCTTCCCTTTCTCTACCTAAATCTTTCTCTTTCACCTTTTTTTCCTTTCCTTCCCTTCCTTTCCTTTCCTTCCCTTCCTTTCCCTCTTTCTCTTTTTTTTATTTTCCCTTCATTCTTAATCCCTATCATTATCAACGCACTTTGTATCTTCCCTTCCCTGTAATTATCTCCCTTCAGTGTCCTCCTCCTCCCTTCCTCTCTTCCTCCCTCTCTTCCCCCCTCTTCCTATAATGCCCTCGATTCAATATTCTTTCAATCCAGTTTCACGATTATTTCTAACACATTTTTTTTATTCATTGTTTTGTCTTTTTTTTTTTTATTCCTCTCGAACGGGCTAGTTTTTTTTTCTTTCCTGTACGTGACCTCCTTACTTTTTTTTTTGTTCCTATTTGATTTTTTTTCTGATGTCTCTGTTTATCGATTATTAAGCTTTTTTTTTTTTAACTTTGTTCTGTATTTTTTTTTTTGGTTTTGAGCTTTGTAAAAATTTCCTCTTCTTTTTTTTCCTATTTTCTTTTGGTCTTCGTGTCCTTCATTGTCCTCCTCTCTTCCCCTCTCTTCCTTTCCCCTCATCCTCCTTCTTCCAAATTTCCTCTTTTTCTTTATTTTTTTCATATTTTCCTTTGCTTTTCGTGTCCTTCATTGTCCTCCTCCCTTCCACCTCTTTTCACTTCCCCTTTTCCCCTTCTATCCTCCTCTCTCTTCCTTTTCTTCTCTTATTTCCTCTTCTTCCTCTTTCCATTTATTTCCTCTTCTTTAACTTTTTTTCCTGGTGTCATTTTTTCCTACTTTCCTCCGTGTTTTTATTTATTTATTAACGTCTCTATTTTCTGCTATTTACCCTTTTTTGCTCCTCCTTGTATTTCCCATTCTTTTGATTCCTTTCACCAATTTCCTTTTTATCCATTCACTGCATTTCCTTTTTTTTCACTTTTTATTACCTCATTTTTTTCATCTCGCTGCATTTCCTATATTTTCTTTTCATCTTTTTTTGCCTCATTTTTTCACCTCGCTGCTTTTTCCTATTTTTTCCCGCTTTTACCTTTACCATATTTTCCCCTGCTGCATTTTCCTTTTTTTTTGGCGTTTTTTTTCCATCGCTTTCCCCACGCCGCATTTCCTAAAATTTCCGTGTGTTTTAGTTTTGTTCATCCCGCATCGTATGACCTTGCCGCCTTGACCGTCTGTTCGTCTGTCCGTCTGTCTGTCTGTCTGTCTATCTGTCTGTCTGTCTATCTATCTGTCTGTCTGTGCGTCCATGTGTTCGTCTGTCTGTCTTTCTGTCTGTGTGTTCGTGTGTTTGTTTACTTTTCTTCCTCTTTCCCGTTTAGTTTCTCACTTTGCTAAATTTTCTTTTTTTTTAGGCTTTTCACCCATTTTCCCTCCTCGCTGCATTTTCTTTTTCTTTTCTTTATTTCTTTTCATCACTTTTTTTTCCATAGCTGCATTTCCTAATATTCTTTTCCGTGTGTGTTTTGTCCCTCCCGGCTTCATATGACCTTCCCGTGACTGTGTGTTCGTTCGTCCGTGTGTCTGTGTGTCCGTCTGTCCATCTGCGACCCTCTGCCTGTGTTTGTCCGTCTGTGCGTCCGTCTGTTTTTTTTTTAACCTTTTTCCCTTTGCTAATTCTTTTATTTTTGCTTTTTAACTTTTTTTCAGTTGGTTTCATTTTCATTTTTTCTCTTTTTATTTTTTTCCTTCGCTCCATTTCCTACTTTTTTTTTTCGTGAGTGTTTGGTTCGTACCTGCATCATATGACCTTGCCGCCGTGACCGTCTGTTCGCCTGTCTGTCTGTCTGTCTGTCTCTCCTTTTATGCTCTTTTTCCCTTTTTTTATCCCCTGCCATTTTTTTTTTAACCTCCTTTTCCTAAGTACACTTACATTTTTTTCTGCTATCTTTTTTTCCTACGCATTATTTTCTTTTTTTTTTGTTCGTGCGTTTAATCTGTCTGTCCATCTGTATTTGCGTCCATCTGTGCGTTCGTCTGTGTGTGCATCTATCTGCCTGTCTGTCAGTGTGTTCGTCCGTGTGTTCGGCGGGCAATAAAGTTAACGCGCTCTTCACACCCCTTGTCCTTCGTGACCAGGGCCTCTATTGGCGCCCCTGGTGGTGGTGGTGGTGGTGGTGGTGGTGTGGTTTTGCCTTTTATTCCATTTATTGCTTCACACGGGTATATAAGCACACGGGGCATCGGACACTCGCTTTCTATCTTTCTTTCTCTCTTTCTCTCTTTAATTTTCCATCTGTCTATCTCTTTATCTATCTATCTGTCTATCTATCTATCTATCTGTCTATCTCTATCTATATTCATCTATATGTCTATCTATCTATCAATCAATCTATTTATCTATCTATCTATCTCTATCTATCTATATCACACAATCAATAACGTTCTCTTTCGTGTTTCATTGTTACGACACCAGTATGATTTTCTATATTATTGAAGTTAAGTACGCCCTGCATTTTATCTCTTATCTATCTGTCCCTCTTCTTTATCTCTCTTATCTCTTTCACTCACACACACACACACACGCACACACACACACCAAGTTCTAATTCGTGTTTTATTGCAGAGTCATAAATAGTTTTCGTATTAGATTCTATATCATTTTAGTTAAGAACGTAGTGTCTTATCTCTTATCTGTCTATTTCTTCTATGTTTTTCGTATTTTTTTCCCCTCTGATGCGTTATCGTACCGTGAATGGCCTGATTGATGCCTCGGCTGCTACCATCTATCTCTGTCTACCTTCCTCCGGCGGCCTCAATATGTGACTGGCCTACGCGCGCCCTCCTAAAACCACCAACGGACGGACTCTCGCGGGCACGGAGGCGTTGGGGGGAGAGAAATGACTTTACGGGGAGCCAGACTGCAGCGTTGAGCCCCCAACCAGTCAGCTCCCCAGCCAGTCCGCCAGCCAGCCCAGCAGCCTCCTCATTACCGCGTCGGCTCGTGACCTGACTCCCTCACACACAGACAGACAGACAGGCAGACACACACACTCATACCTACCCTCCCTCTCCCCTAACACATATCTCCGTCCTCCCTCCCTCCTTTCCCTCTCTCCTTTTTCTCCCGTCTAGTAATAATAACATGTGGAAATAGTGAGGAAATAAAGTTAGTTTTTCGTTTTCTACTCCAGACAGAGACAGACAAATAGACTGACAAAGACAGTTACATATATACGCTAAGTTATTCGAAGGCGGGGGATAATATTAAAGAAAAAAAGAGGAACAGTGCTTAGTTATGTGATGAAATTATGTCTGACTATGATAATGATGATGAAAGTAAAGATATTGATGGTGATACTGCTTAGAATAATGATGGTGACGATGGTACTGTTAACCCGTCCGCTGCGATTGGCACGGATTTGGCTTACACTGGTAGCCTGGTAGCATATAGTCCCAGGTCTTTCTCTGTCTCTGTGGTTTAAATCCCCTACCAATGTACATGACTTCACATTTTTCTTCCTTGAATTGTAGCAGCCACTTTTTGTTCCATTCCTGTAGCTTGGTAATGTCTTCTTGTAGGAAATCCACACTGAAGGGGTTAATTAATGATGATGAAGATGGTATAGAGATGATGCATATGAGCTCCGTCACACATTCTTTATCTCTCATAGGAATCATACCCTGAGTCGCTCCAATTGTACCCTATCTCAAGTGAATGGATTCGAGTCTCCCCTCACAGGTTCCAATCTCCCACAGGACATAGATCAAGGGTCTCTCCAAAGGATCCCAGAGAGGAGGGAGAAGGGATCCAGTACCTTCCGAAGATCAAGGACAAAGGGGTGTGGAAGGGTGGAAGCATGGAAGTGGTGGAGGAAGGAGCGTAGGATACATTATGAAGGAATCCCTCTGTGTGTATCCTATAGTGGTGGTGGTGGTGGTGGAGGGAACATAATTAAACCTCTTATAAGGAACAGATACACAAATTAACGCCCTTGAGATTCTAAAAGACAGGTGGAGAAGTGAACGTGTCTGTGGAGGTGGTGGTGGTGGTCGTGGTGGTGGTGGAGGTGGTGAAAGGTGGTAAAAGGACCATCAAATAACTTCTCATAATAAACAGACACAGGATATCACGCCCTTGAGGATTCTATAGTGAGATCCTTGAAGACAGGTGGAGAAGTGGGCGTGTCCGAGGAGGTGGTGGTGGTGGTGTTGGTGGAAGTGTGGTATTGGTGGTGGTGGTATTGGTGGAGGTGGTGGTGGTATTGGTGGTGGAAGTGGTATTAATGGTGGTATTGGTGATGGTGGTATTGGTAGCAGTGGTGGTATTGGTGGAAGTGTGGTATTGGAAGTGGTGGTATTGGAAGTGGTGGTATTGGTGGTGGTGGAGGCAGTGGTGGTATTGGTGGTGGTGGTGGTGAAGGGAACATTCCGTCAGAAAACACTTGATTGTTTTGGGGCCGGGCCAAACACTCCCCTCGCCGGTCTAATCCTCTTGGTCTGAAAACTCTGCCGCCTGAATGTGCATCGCCCTCGATCCTTGGGGCGGCGAGCGATGGGAGGCGGCGTGCGAAGGAAGGAGGAAGGGAAGGAGCGAACGGTCAGCCTCTCTCTCCTCATTCTTCTTCCTTTGCTCATCTTCCTCTTCCTCTTATTTTTATTTTCTTGGTTTCCTCCTCTTCAGCTTCTTGTTCATGTTTTTGTTCTTGTTTTTGTTCTTGTTCTGTTAGTTCGAGTTCTTGCTTCTTTCATCCTTTTCATTCATGTTAGTTTTGTTCTTGTTCTTTTTTATCTTTTCGTTACTTTTCTTTTTTTTTTGTTCTTTTTTTTGTTCTTTTTGCATTGTTCTCGTTCTTTTTGTTTTCGTTCTTGCTCTTCTTGTTCTCGTTCTTATTTCTGGTCTTGTTTTTGTTCTTGTTCATTTTCTCTCTCCTCTCTTTCTTGTTCTGTCTTACTTTTTTCTTCATATTCCTCCTCCTCTTCTTCCTCCTGCTGCTACCGCTCGCTCACTACCACTTCGATGCTGCTAAAGACGTTGATTCCAGTACTCCACAAAGTACCCAAAATATCATCTCCCAAGGCTCCAAGATCATCAATAATTTACAAGTCCACGTTTTTGCGGTACCGTTTAATTTTTTGGCCTATTAACCCTCGTCGGTCTGGGCCTCGAAGCAGCAGCGGCGGCGGCAAGCAAACACGCGGGCCGAGTCCTGCCCGCGTAAGGGGAAAACATAGGGGGGAAAATTATAGTGATCTGGATGATACAACCCGCCGTGCTTCTTGGTGGAGGGCGCCCTTTACCGGCCACTAACGAGGGCCACGGGAAAGCGCCCCTTAGCGTACACCCTCAACTTAGCTTTCTAGTCCACAAAACGCGCAAAAAACGGCTCCGGGCGCGTCGTTAGGCTTCCGCGGCCTCCTAGTTCACGTGCAGCGGCTAATTACGTGAAAAACTGTCGGGGTGCACGCAGACCGCCGGGCCGGGTCAAGTGGTCTGTTTGTAACCCCCGAGCATCGCGCTGGACGCCTACGAGGCACACCTTTCATCACGGGGGATAATGCCCGGCCTGCAGCGCTCCGGTGGCCTCCGTGATGGCGCACAGGACACTAGAGAGAGGGAGAGGGTGAGAGAGGGAGGGAGAGAGCAGGGATTCCACGCCCCGTTTATATATATGGCGGCCGCGAGGTAAGCTAGAGGGAAGGTGTATAGGATCTAACTCTGGTGAATGTAGGGCGCTTTACCCCCCTTCAGCGGCATCAATGAGGGGGCGTAGGGCGGTAAGGAGGAGGAGTGAGTACAGATTTCCCCTTCCAGCCTACCCCCTCCCTCCAGGATGTGCAGAGCGGCCTGGATGCTGCGGTGTGGGATGAAATTTTGGCCGAAGGGAAGGAATAGAGAGTCCAAGTGTGTTTTGCATATGTTTGGTGTGTGTGTGTGTGTGTGTGTGTGTGTGTGTGTGTGTGTGTGTGTGTGTGTGTGTGTGTGTGTGTGTGTGTGCAATATAAAACACCGAAAAATACATTAAATAAATACAAGTATCTCCCCCCCTCCCCCACTCACACCCACACCTACACACACCCACACACACACACACACACACACACACACACACACACACACACAACGTACTGGCTGGTTAAATATCTAGCTGGCAGGCACCTCAACCCCTTCCAACCTAACCCCACCCAACTCAACATAACTCCACCCAACCTCACCTTCCCCGTCCCACCTTTCCCGCCCACCCAGCCCACCCGTCAGAGGCACTCCGCCCCGCCCTGTCCGCAGTATTTTGCATAATTTCAAACTTGGGCGAAAAAGTTATACTCCATCTTGCTCCACTAAAATTGGAGATAATTCTGTTAAGTCTTCGTCCTAATCCCGCCCCGCGCCCGGCCGTGAGAACAGAACGTGTGGGGCGGGAATAATTCAACACCCACTGTCCTTTTAGGCCCTCCTTGAACCCCCCCCCTCCCCCGCCTACCTTTGCCACCCCGACCCATCCATTCCTATACCCTACCGCCCACCGCCCTTGTCGCACCTTCCCTTTCCGCCCATTTCCTTCCTCCGTCCCTATCCTCCTCTCCCCCTTTTCCTTCCCTTTCCTCCCCTTCCATTTCTCACTCCTCATCCGCCCCCTCCCCTTTCTCACTCTCCTTTCGTCCTTCCTCTTCCTTCTCCCCTTTCTGACCGACCCCCCCCTTCCTCTTCCTCCTCCTCCTCTCTTCCTCCTACTCTTCCATCCTTCCTCCTTCCTTCCTCATTCCTTTCCTTCCTCCTCCTTCTCTTCCTCATTCCCCTTCCGCCTCCTCCTTACTTTCCTCCTACTCTTTCCATCCTTCCCCTTCCTCCTTCCCTTTCTCATTCCCATTCCTCCCCTCCCCTTCCTCCTCCCCTTTCCGCCCCTTCCCTACCTCATCCCCCTTCCGCCTCCTCCTCCCTTTCCTCCTACTCTTTCCATCCTTCCCTTCCTCCTTCCCTTTCTCATTCCCTTTCCGCCCCTTCCCTTCTTCCTCCCCTTTCCACCTTTCCCATTTCTCATCCACCTCTTCCGTCCCTCCCCTTCCGCCCATGAAGATCCCTATCCCTGCCTATATCCTTACTATAACTACTGTTTTTCCCCTCCCCCTTCCTCTGTAACTACCCTAACAACCACGATCTCTATAACATGTCCCCCTTTCCCTGCCTCATCAATGTCCCGTTCCTGTCACGTTCTTGTTCCGCCCTGGCAGTCTTTACCGCAGTGTACGTGCGTATTTTGAGATAACAAGGGAGTAAAGGAGGAACAAAAAGTCAGCTTCTCCAAGGGTCGGAACAAATAAGCGCTTTTTCAATGTTTTCAATACCTCGAGTTCCCATATTCTCAAACCTTTCGGAGCCAAAGTACACCTATTTGACAAGGATTTCCTAGGTGTTTGGGGTATTTCCATGGGTAGTTTAATGGCCCTAGTGATTGTGTAACCCTTCTTTTACCACCATATACATACCCAGCCATTCTTCTGTTCCCATATTCTCAAACCTTCTGGCGCCAAAGTACACCTATTTGACAAGGCTTTCGTAGGTGTGTGGGGATTTCCATGGGTAGTTTAATGGCCCTAGTGATAGTGTAACCCTTCTTTTACCACCATATACATAACCAGCCACTCTTCTGTTCCCATATTCTCAAACCTTTCGGAGCCAAAGTACACCTATTTGACAAGGCTTTCGTAGGTGTTTGAGGCATTTCCTGGGGTAGTTTAATGGCCCTAGTGATTGTGTAACCCTTCTTTTACCACCATATACATAACCAGCCACTCTTCTGTTCCCATATTCTCAAACCTTCTGGCGCCAAAGTACACCTATTTGACAAGGCTTTCGTAGGTGTTTGAGGCATTTCCATGGGTAGTTTAATAGCCCTAGTGATAGTGTGATCCTTCTTCTGTGCCATGAATATGAAAACCCACTCATTATAACCCGATTAATCTCATTTTTGGGCTTTGGATTTAGGTGACATGAGAGATGGAAGCGTTCGAGAGTACCGGCCATGTTCACTTTGTCTCTGTTTCTCCCATTGTTGCTGTCACCTCTACCTCAGTGCCACACACACACACACACACACACACACACACACACACACACACACTGATTATATATATTCTTTATTGCTATCATATTTAAAACTTCGCAATGGTCTATTTTTATCACCACCTCCACAACCAGGAGCGGCGAGTAGCGGGCTTTTTTTATTATTGTTTCCCTTTTTTGTGTGCCCTTGAGCTGTCACCTTTGTTGTGAAAAAAAAAAAAACTACCGCAGTCATCGCCAGTAGCTGCCAAGTCACCCTCACCATTGTCACCGCCACCCTCATTGCCACCTCATCATCATTGGTCAGTATCATCACCACCATCACCACGACCACCATCATAAGCATCTATTATCTCCCCTTTTAATGGTTTCGTTCTTAAAGCAATACAGTTGATATGAAGGTCTTTTTTTTTTTTTTTTTACGTCGCGGCCTATTGCGCCGTTAAGCTTTTTCACTGGTGGGGGCATGATGGTCGGCCCAGCCCATTGTGGTGCAGGCGAGTGTTTATAGCGGCGCCATCTCTTTGGAGAGGTAATCTAGAGGCCGGGTTGATAGGTGGTCTTCAGGGCAGCATGTGGGTAGTCTGTGGCCACTCGGCGGTGACTGAAAAATCCCAGCTGTGATTCGAACCCGCGTCTCTCCTGCATCTCCCGGACGCGGCGCCGGCTCGCTAACCACTCAGCCACCGCCTCCCCAACCACTCAGCCACCGCCTCTACTTTTTTTTTATATACCTTCCTCTGTTTCTATTTCTGTAACCTCTCTTTCTTCCCTAAATCACCCTCCTACCCTTTCGTTGTTTTCCTCTCGTCTTCCTCCTCTTTTTCCTTCCTTCATTCCCTCCTTTATTCCTTCCTTTATTCATTACTTTATTCTCTCTTCCTTCCTTTATTCTCGTCTTCCTCCTCCTCTTCCTTCTCCTCATCTTTAATCCCTTCCAGTACCTCTCTCTTTTCTTCTTTTTCTTCTCTCTCCAATTGTCTTTTTTCTTCGTTTTCATTCATTCAACTTATTTCCTTTTCCACCTCGTTACTCCCTTTCACTTCCTTTCCTTCCTCCTCCCTTTTTCTTCGCCTCCTCCCTCTTCCTCCCTTTGTTCTTGTTTCCTCTCTTCTCCCTCCATTTGTGTCTCCTCAACCACCCTTTTGTTCTCCCTTTAGTACTGTTTCGGTTTGGTATGTTGTTCCTCTCTCTCTCTCTCTCTCTCTCTCTCTCTCTCTCTCTCTCTCTCTCTCTGGTAAGGTGTTTTTTTCTGGTATTTTATTTTTTATTTTTTTCTTCTCTTCCTTTCTTCTTTTTCTTTTTTCTTTTTCATTCACTTCTTGTTTACTGTTTTCCGTTTCTTTGTCTTCTTATTTTTCACTTCCTTATTTTTTCCTTTTCTTTTTTCTTCATTTCTCTTCTTTTTCTTTTTTTTTGCTTTATTTCTGTTTTTTCTTTCTCTTCTTTCTCATTCTTCAGTCACTTTCATCTTCTTCTTTTTCCTTTTCTTCTTTTTTCTATTCTTTTTTATTTTCTTATTCTTCTTCGTTTTCTTCTTCTTCTTCATCTTCTTCGTCTTTTTCATCTTTTTCTCTTTCTTTTCTTACCTTCTTCTTCTTCTTCTTCTTCTTCTTCTTCTTCTTCTTCCTCTTCTCTTTTTTTTGTTATTCCTGCCATTTTATTCTTTATTTTTTTTTTCATTTTTTTGAGTCCATCCTCTCTTCCCGTTTTCCTTCTCTCGTTTATCAGATTTTCCCCCTTTTTCGTTCTTTCTACAAATCCTCTGCTCGTTCCTCGCTTTTGTTTACCTTGATTTGTGGCTTTCCCCTTCTCTCTCTCTCTCTCTCTCTCTCTCTCTCTCTCTCTCTCTCTCTCTCTCTCTCTCTCTCTCTCTCTCTCTCTCTCTCTCTCTCTCTCCGTAATGTCCCTCTTATTCGCTCTAATCTACTTCTACATATTTTTTTTTGTTTTTTTTCCTCCTTCCACTTCCCTTGTTTTCCCTCCTTCCCTTCCTCCCTTCCTTCCTCTCTTTCCTCTCCTCTATATATGGTAATTTCCTTCTCTCACCTTGTTTATCCTCCTCCTCCTCCTCCTCTTCTTGTTTCCTTATTTTTATCTTGTTATATTTTGTTCCCTTTCTCCTTCCTTCCCTTCATCCCTTCCTCTCCCCTTTCCTTATTTACTTTAATGTCTTATCTCTCTCTCTCTCTCTCTCACCCTGTTTATCCTCTTCCTCCTCCTCCTCCTGTTTCTTTTTGTTTCTACGTTTTTTTTAAAGTTTGCCTCGAAATTTTTGGTTTTCTCTCCCTTTCCTTCCCCTCCGTTCCTTCCTCTCTTCTCTCCGCTTCGTTTAATTATTGTAATGTCTCGTCGTGTTTATCCTCCTCCTCCTCCTCCTCCTCCTCCTCCTCCTCCTCTTGTTTCATCTTGGTTATGTATTTTTCTTTCCATATTTTTGCTTCCCTCCTTCCTTCCTTCCTTCCTTCCCTCTTTCATTTCCTTTTCCTCTCTCCTCGTTACCGTCTTTTATTTTCTATTTTTTTAGTTTTTTGCTTCATTCCTTCTTCCTTCCCTCCAATCCTTCCTCTCTCCTATCTCCTTGTGTGTATCTTTCCATTTTTTTAATTCTCTAGATATTTTTGCTTCCACTCTTCCTTCCGTCCCTTCTTTCCATTTTCTCTCCTTTTTCTCCTTCTTTTCCTTTTCCTTAGATATTGTAGCAAAGTTCTCTTGTTTTGCTTCTGTGTATTATTTCAAAGCTCCTCTCGATGCTTTTGTTTAGTTTTTTCTTCCTTTCTCTCTCTCTCTCTCTCTCTCTCTCTCTCTCTCTCTCTCTCTCTCTCTCTCTCTCTCTCTCTCTCTCTCTCTCTCTCTCTCTCTCTCTCTCTCTCTCTCTCTTCCTCCCCTGTCTCCCATGTATTCCAACGCTCTCTTCCCTTCCCTTCCCTTCCTCGTTCGCTACTTAACGTTCACTTGTTCGAATTTTTCACGTTGCTTCTCTTTCTTTTTTTGCCTCCTCCTCCTCCTTTGGTACTTCCCTCTCTCCCTCGCTTCCTCTTACCTCCCCTCTCTCTCTCTCTCTCACTCTCACTTCCTACTTTTCCGGCAAATTCCTTTTCTGCTTCCAAAACTCTAACTTCCTCTCCCCCTTTGTGTGTGTGTGTGTGTGTGCGTGTGTGTGTGTGTGTGTGATTATATACATAGTGAAGTCCTTTTCCCTCCTAATCACCTAATCTTCTTTTCTCCCTCTCACTCAATTTCTCCATTTTTCTTCCTATTTAATTTCAAGCAAGCAACTCTTATTTCCCTTACTTGCTCTTTTGACCGCTATCTTTTCCTTTCTATATGCTTTCCAGAACTTAATTTCTCCTTTTTCTCATTAATACATCCTTCCTTTTCTTCTTTCCCTCTCTCTTATTTCTCTTAATCTCTTACTTCTATAATTCTTCCTCTCCTATTCTTTCATTTCTCACCATGTTTTTCTATACTGCCCTTTATTTCTCACTTTCGGATCTGCTTCCTCCCCTCCTTCTCCCCGTCAGAACGAGATAGTGTGAGGTAAAATGCTTCAATCTCACTGCCCTGCCCTACCCTACCCATACTCTGCCCTACACTCTGGCCTACCCTTCTCTGCATTCTACCCAACACCCAGCTAAATACTCTACCTAACACTCTACCCTGCCCTACCCTGTCCTACCCTACCCATACTCTGCCCTACACTCTAGCCTACCCTTACACTCTACCCAACACACTACCCTACACTGTCTCACACCCTTCCACATTCTCTGCGATACCCTGCCTAACACTTTGCTCAAAACTCACCCCTGCACACTACGCCACTCCGCCCTATCTTTCCCTACACTACCTTACACTCCACCACTCACACTCTCCTACACACCCTGCCCTGCACTCTGCCTTACACTTTGCCCTTCACTCTACTCAATACTGCCCAACATTGTCCTACACACCCCGACACAAATACCACCACCCGCCCGTCACGTCCGCCTGTACTGCCCGGGACTCACTTAACCAAATAGAGGTTCGCAGCGCTGCCACCACCGACCGGGCCTCCTCCCCCTCCTCCTCCCCCTCCAGGCCTTCGTCACGGGTGGAGGGACGGGGCGGGACCTTCAGCGTCGGGTCCACACAGTTTTCCCTCCAAGCACAGTAGAGAGAGAGAGGGAGAGAGGGAGGAAGAGAGGGAGGGTCGTCCGTGGCCATCAGAGGCGTGCGTGAATACAGTCCAATCAGAACGATGGTAGAGGAGGAGGAGGAGGAGGAGGAGGAGGGTGGATGGCTGTCGCTGGAGGGAAGAAGAGTGAATGGGTGGGAAAGAGATGGGAAGGGAGGGGAACGACGGTGTAGGAGGAAGAGGAGGGGAAGGAGGAAGATGAAGAGGAGGAAAAGAATAAGAGACGAGAGAAGACAAATAGGATGAGAATGAGAGGAGAAAGGGAAGGAAAGAAGAACCATGTTGAAGTAGTATTAGTATTATTAGTAGTAGTAGTAGTGGAAGTATTGGTGGTAGTAGTAGTAGTAGTGGTAGTGGTAGTGGTAGTAGTAGCAATAGTAAGAGGAGGAGGAGGAGGAGGAGGAGGAGAAACATTGATGGCTATCGCTGGAGGAGAGAAAAGGAGAGAAAAGGAAAGGAGAGGGGAGGAGAGAGGAGGATGGAAAGGAGGAAGAAGGCAGCAAGGACAGGGAAGGGAAGGGGAGAGAAGGGAATAGAGAGAAGGGAGGCAGAGGGAGAGAGAGGGAGAAGGACTGAAGACCGCGCGAGGTAGGTTGGGGTGAGTCTTTTTTATATTCAGTCTTGGTATATCTATATTTTGGGCTTCGTTTTAGGTCCCTGGTGATGATTGGTGCGTGGCTGGGAGGGGAGGGGAGGTGGGAGGCGGGGAGAAGAGGGGAGAGAGGGGAGAGGGAGCTGTCAGAATGGGGGGCAGTAGCGTCTGTGGGGGACTGTGTTTGTATGTATGTATGTATGTATCAGCGTGTAAGAGAAAGGGAGAGAGGATAACCGGCCTCTTGCAGACTCCTTACGTTCTTATGTTCTTATGGGAGAGGAAGAAGGTTGCAAGAAGGACGAGGAGGAAAGAAGGGATTGAGGGAGGGTGAGGCGTGAAGGAATGGAGAGAGAGTTAGATGATGAATGAAAAGGAGGAGGAGGAGGAGGAGGAGGAGGAGGAAAGCAAGGAGGGAGGTCGGAGTGAAGTGAGAGAAATGAAAAAAAGAATGGAGGTAAGAGGAAATTAAGTCTAAAAGGGAATAGGGAAGTGAATAAGGTGGAGGATGAAAAAAAGGGAAAGAAGTCGAGACGAAGAACAGAGAACAAGAGAAAGAAGAAAGGCAAGGAGAAGGAGAAATAGGAGAAGGAGGTGGAAGATGAGGGAGAGAGAGAGTAGAAAGACAAAATGAGGGAATGGAAAAAAGGCAAAAGGACAGAACGAGAGAATTATAACATATGATTTACGTGGAAACAGAAAGGAAGGAAGGAAGGAAGGAAGGAAGGAAGGAAGAAGGGAAGGAGGGAAGGAAGGAGGAGAGTAGTGGCGCCGAGGTAATAATTGAGGAAAAAAAAATGGAAAATGTGAAAAAATGTAATTAAGTTGTGAGGCGAAAATGAAAGAAATGGAATGAGAGAGAGAGAGAGAGAGAGAGAGAGAGAGAGAGAGAGAGAGAGAGAGAGAGAGAGAGAGAGAGAATAATATAACACATCAAGAACCTTCCGAACTACAACAACAACAACAGCAACAACAATTTACATAGTCTGCAAATCTATCAAGTAAAAACAAAACAAAAAAACAATCAAACAATTCTTAAACAAAAAATCTAAGAGTGAAAACAACAACAAAAAAAGATACAAAAGAACAAAAAATCACAGTAAAACGAAATAATATAAAGATAAGGAAGAGAAAGAGGAAGAGGAGGAAGAGAAAGAGGAAGAGGAGGAAGGAGAGAGAGCCTAGCAATATTTACGAGGGAGAGATGACGGAGAGACAAGAGGAGACCAAGAGGACGTTTGGTAAGTGGGGACAATCACCTAAGTAAGAGGAGGAACCGGAAGTAAGAGGAGGGAGAGGGAGAGAGGGAGAGGGAGACAGAGGGAAAGGAAAAAAAGAAGGAAGAGGAGAGGAAGGGACGGTGACAAGGAAGCAATGAGGGATTAAGGAGGGAAGTGAATGAGAGAGGGAGAAAAGGAGGAGGAGGAGGAGGAGGAAGAGGAGGAGGAGGAGGAAAAGGAGACGGAGAGGAGAGAAAACAAGAGAATTCAAACTTATGAGGAAGAGGGGAATGAGGAAGAGGAGGAGGAGGAGGAGGAGGAGGAGGAAGAGGAGGAGGAAGACGAGGAAGGAAGATAAGATAGAACATTCACATAAAGAACTTGAACCTAATCTAGATATATTTTTTTTTCTTCCTTATGGCAAAACGTGGAAAGGAAAAGAGATAGATGGATAGATAGACAGACAGATAGATAGATAGATAGAAAGGTATGCATAGATAGAGAATAGAAGACAAATAGATAGGAAGGAAGCAAAGAGCGTAAAGTAGAATGCAAAACAGAAAATGGTAAAACAACAAAATCTAACATATGGATGATTGAATGTTCCCTGGTCCTCCTCCTCCTCCTCCTCCTCCTCCTCTTCCTCCTCCTCCTCCTGCCCCTCAATCTTCTTTTTTGTATGGCTGAATGTTCTCTTGTCCTCCTCCTCCTCCTCCTCCTCCTCCTCCTCCTCCTCTTTCCTCCTTCTCCTCTCAATGCTGATTTCTGTTGTTTCCCTTCCTTCCTGTTTCTCCTTTTACGCTACTTCTTCCTTTCTTCCTCTTTCTTCTCCTCCTCTTCCTCTTCCTCCTCCTCATAGTAAGGCTGAATTCTCTTGTTTTCCCTCATTGTTTTCCTCTACTTCTTCTTTCTCCTCCTCTCTCCTCCTCCTCCTCCTCTTCCTCATTCCCCTCTTCCTCATAAGTTTGAATTCTCTTGTTTTCTCTCCTCTCCGTCTCCTCCTCCTCCTCCTCCTCCTCCTCCTCCTCCTCCTCCTTATTGATTTACGCGCGGTGTTTGGGAAGCAGCGATAACAGTGAGGGGCGAGAGAGAGGATTTTAGAGTGACGCATTTAGTATATTCACACTTTTTTATTCTCTTTCATCCCTTCCCTCTCTCTCTCTCTCTCTCTCTCTCTCTCTCTCTCTCTCTCTCTCTCTCTCTCTCTCTCTCTCTCTCTGACTGATGACGTGAATGGAACAAAAAGAGAAAAAAATATTGTTGAATGGAAAATAACAGAATGTGGGAATTGAATAAAATGTGTGGTCTGTGTGTGTGTGTGTGTGTGTGTGTGTGTGTGTGTGTGACTCCTGGTTGATGAGGCCAGACCAGCAATTACTAGGCATCACCACAACCACCACCACCACCACCACCACCACTACCACAACCATCATCACCACTAACCTTAACTCCAACGCTATCCACAAATATAATGAACACGATAATAATAATAATAATAATAATAATAATAATAATAATAATAATAATAATAATAGGCACAATAATTACACTATCCTACATAATAACATAATAACGACACTGAAGAGAGGGAGGAGGAGGAGGAGGAGAGAGAGAGAGAGGAGAGAGAGAGAGGGAGGGAGAGAGAGAAGGAAGGAAGGAGGGAGAAGGGGTAAAGAACAAGAGGAAGGGAAGGAGGAAGGAAGAGAGGGAGGGAGAGAGGGAGGTAGGAAGGAGGAGAAAGGGATGAAGAGCGAGAGAAAGGGAGGGAAGAAGGAGGAAGGGGTAAAGAGCAAGAGAAGGGGAAGAAGGAAGGAAGAGAGGAAGGGAAGGAGAGAGACCGGCTCGCTACCTCTCCCTACCTCGCTTGAACTAAGACCCAGGAAGTAGACAGGGACAGATAGATAGACAAAGGCAGGAAGAGATAGACATAGGCAAATAGATAAATAGATAGATGGATAAAAAGACTGACATGGTTCTTTAATGGCAGGACTTAACGTAATACATGATAATTAAAATACACAATACAAATCTTGCGTTCAGCGTGATAGCTAGAACAGTACAGCATAAGTAGTAACAATAGATATAATAGACATAGTAAAATAGAAGCAGAGATTACTTAGACTAAAACAGGCATAAGTATAACACAGATGACACACACACACACACACACACACACACACACACACACACACACACACACACTCACAGCCCCCTCTCTCCCCCACAAGCACGTAGTCTCCCCTCTCCTCCCCACCCACACACAACCACACCTCCCCACAGTACGTGCCCTCCTCCCCCTTTCCCGTCTGCCCTAATTTCCAAGGACGAAAAACTCTGAGCGAAAAATTACGTCGGGTGTGAGCCATAATGAGGGCGTCGAGGGAAATTGTCTCCTGCGCCAACATAAACACAAACAAACACAACACTCACACAAACGCAAGCACAAAAATAATAGTGTTGGTGGTATAATTTCTTCTAAAACTCCCCTTTGTGTGCCTGTGTGTGTGTGTGTGTGTGTGTGTGTGTGTGTGTGTGTGTGTGTGTGTGTGTGTGTGTGTCATTATCCCCGTTTTGTGGCGGTGATACGCGGGAAGGAGGGAGGAAGAGAAGGAGGGAAGGAGAGGGCCGGCCAGCAGTATATTTCTCGTATTAGATCAATGTCGGCAATGCGTGACCGTAGAGTTCGGAAAACATGTGAATCTGGTCTTCTCTTAACCCCTTGAATGCGGATTTTCTACAGTCAGACCTCACCAAGATTCTAGAATGGAGCAAAAAGTGGCTGTTACAATTCAATGAAGAAAAATGTAAAGTCCTGCACAATGGGAGGGGATATCCAGCACTCCAGTACCACATGGGAAACACTCCACTATCCACCACAGAGGCAGAGAAAGACCCGGGACTACATGTCACCAGGCTACCAGGGAAGGCCAAATCCGTGCCAATCGCAGCGGACGGGTTAATGTCTCCTCTTCCTCCACCGTACGATAACCAGAATAAGAGCGAGTTCATAAGATAAGCATACACCCTTCTCGTTACATCAGTGTCAGCGGTGCGTTTCTACTTAGGACATATATGAGTGATCCACATCCTCTTTCACCAACTTTTCTTCTCGCAGTCCATCGCACATTAATCAGATGACTCGTAACACGCCAGAGCTGGGTAATGACATATCGTTCTGCTCACATCAATGCCGGTGGTGTGTTTCCGAACCATTGCAGTTAAATCAAGGTAACTTCAGAAACAGCCCCCGTCCACATGAGCTAAGCATCCCAGAGCGTGATTCAACTTTACCAAACATAGATGGCATGTGGATTAGCCTATTAAATGCAGTCAACGGGGAAGCGGGAAGCATATTTTCAGAGTTGATACAAGCGGAGTAGAGTGAAACATGACCGATCAACCCTCTGTCTATCTCTCCCTCTCTCTTTTCCTGTTAACATACACGGCAAATACTCCCTTACTTGTGGATTATGAAACGGGGAAACAGGAATATACTAGGAGTTAACACAAATGGAGTAGAGTGAAACAGGACTGATCAACCCTCTCTATGCCTCTCTCCCTCTCCGTTTCCTGTTAACATACACGGCAAATACTCCCTTACTTGTGGATTATGAAACGGGGAAACAGGAATATTCTGAGTTAATACAAATAGAATGACACGTGACCGATCAACCATATCATTCTACCCATCACTGTCTGTCCGTCTGTCTCTCTCCTCTGTCCACCCACACCACCGTTGCCAGATCATCGTACTCAGAGCATAGTATTTACCGGTTTCCGACGCCTAACTATTGCCAGGAAACATCAGAATCTAACTCTTTTAACGATAACTATAAATGAGTTTCCTTATTGGGGCCCAGAAGACAGTTTTGGGGTCGGAAGTCGGGAAATATAAGCGGCTGAGTACGACGATCTGGCAACGCTGACCCACCCGGCAATTAGTCCCTTACACGCTCTTCACTTGGCAATAACCGAGTATAGTCCCCCCCGCGTTGGGTCGCCGCTCATATCAGCCACACGGAAAAACGCTGAGTGCTGGCGGGGACATCAAAGCGACGCGTGGCAAAATTATTCGAACCAGATTGAGGGAAAAAAAGTAGCGAAAAAAAGGAACCACTTGCACTCACGGATATCCATTGCCTGCCGTGACTGACTGACTGACTGACTGACTGATCGTGAGAAGGGATAAAGGAGGATAGAAGTAAGGTAGAGGAGTTAGCGGGGAAATGGGGTTAAATGTAGCGCTAAAGAACGGAGTGTGTATTTTCAAGTAGGGGTTTAAGTGACGAGGGATAGTTTAGATCACTTTGAGGTTTAGTGAGGCGGAGTTTAACATTATTATTTCAAAGCGGTGTAGAACATAGCATTTCGAATCATGGTCTTGGGAGAAGCAGATAGTTTACACAGTTTAGAAGGGTTGAGTGATTTAGGAGTGGAAGGTAGAGTGAAGCGTAGCGGAACTAAGTATTCATTTCGAAACGGGGAGTAGAGGGAAGAGGGCTGGCTTATACTATTTCAAAGCCAGAGTTAAGGATGTAAAAGAGAAACCGTATGTAGCAAGGCGGGACACTGGTTTGTGGCGGGTCAGTGTTGCATGAGGACAGGTATTTAGGAGACCGGGAGGTGGTAATATCGCAAGAACAAGAAGAGGGTTTCGAGTCGGAGGCATAGTTAGTGAAGGGGAGCGAGGGGAGAGCTAGCGGAGGGGCAGCACAGACGGGGAGGGGCGGGGCAGGGCGGGTTAGTTCAGAGGAGCTCCCACCATCATTCATACGACGCCCATTCACGGTGCCGCTGTGAACAGGTGGTGACGAATCTTACCTGTGGGAGAGGAGAGAATGAATTTAGAAGAGATTAAATATACATCCAAGGCAAAAGTTATGCTACACATGAAGGTAAAGAGGAAAAGAGGAGGAAGAGAGAGGAGAGGAGAGGAAAAAAAGACGAATGAGAATAAGAATAATAATGAGAGGCATGGAAGGAAAAATACAGGAGAAAGGAAGAAGAGTAGAAAAGGATGTAGAAAGTAGGGAAGAAAGGAATGAAGGAGGAAAGAGAGGAGGAGGAGAGTGAAACCGGAAGGAGAGAAATGAAGGAGAAGGAGGAGAAAAGGAGGAAAAAAACAATGGAAGATGAAGAGGTAAGATAGGATGGAGGGGAAGAGGAAGAAGACGGACTCCTCCTCCTCCTACTCCTCCTCCTCCTCCTCCTCCTACTACTACTACTACTACAACCATTACATACAGGTGATAAGGGAAGCTCAAGGGACAGGTGTGTGATTCCTCTTTCTCACCTTCCCTTTCACTCACCCTCCGCCGCCTCCTTCAACATTCATCGGGGTATTCATGCGAGGGTTTATTCATCTTATTTATTCATCCATCCACAATCAATTTCAGTAAGTGCACAGCCTTCCTCCTTCCTCCTTCCTCCTTCCTTTCCGTCTGTCTCCTTCCCCTCCCCTCTTCCTCTTCCTCTTCCTCCTCCTCTCTCTCTCTCTCTCCCGCTGTGAAGGCAATGAGGCGTGTAGTGCCGTCTCTCTCTTCGTCATTCTCTCTCTCTCTCTCTCTCTCTCTCTCTCTCTCTCTCTCTCTCTCTCTCTCTCTCTCTCTCTCTCTCTCTCTCTCTCTCTCTCCATTCATCCCTCTTTCCCTCCCTCCTTCCCTCTCTCGGCCTGTCATCGCCACTCCTTGCCATAGGGTAGAAGGGGATGGTAGGGGTAGGGGGTAAGGGGGTAGGGGGCAGCTGACATCATTAGAGCGGCACACTGTTGTAATCTGGACTATGGAAATGCTCGGGACAGGCGCAGAGGAAGAAGATGGGAAGGAAGGAAAAATGTGTTTGGTGGAGTCTTCTTTTTTTTTTTTTGTGATGGTCATGGTGGTGGTGGTGGTGGTGGATGGAGTAAACGGTGTGTGTGTGTGTGTGTGTGTGTGTGTGTGTGTGTGTGTGTGTGTGTGTGTGTGTGTGTGTGTGTGTGTGTGTGTGTGTGTGTTCTTGTTCTTCATCATCTCCATCATCATCATCATTTTCTCCTTCTCCTTCTCCTTTTCATTTTCTTCTTTTTCTTTTTCTGTTTTTCTCTGTTTTATTCTCCTTCTTCTTCTTCTTCTTCTTCTTTTTCTTTTTCTTTTTCTTTTTCTTTCTCTTCTTCTTCTCTCTCTCTCTCTCTCTCTCTCTCTCTCTCTCTCTCTCTCTCTCTCTCTCTCTCTCTCTCTCTCTCTCAAAATACTCCTCTCAGGTTCCTGTTTGAGATCTCATTATTTCAGCTCACCATTATCATTCTTCCTCCTCCTCCTCCTCCTCTCCTCCTCCTCTCCTCCTCCTCCTCCTCTCTTTCCTCCCTCCCATCAAACAACACTCTCTTCCCTTTCATTTTTCTCTCCCTCTTTCGTAACAATTGCAGAGACAGTCCTCCAGGCAAACTCCTCCATTCTCCTCTTCCTCTTCCTCCACCTCTTTCTTCTTCTTCTCCTCCTCCCTTTCTTTCATCCTCTTTCACTTATTCCTCCTCCCTCAAGTCCTCCTTCTTCTTCTCCTCTCTTTCTTGTTGTTTCTTCTCTGATTCTTTTTTCCTCATCGTCTCAAATTTCCTCTTTCCATCAATGATTATTTTCCTTCCTCCGTTTCTTCATCAATCCTTACTCCAATCCTCTCCTTCCATCTTCAAACTCTTTACGAATTTCCTTATCCTCTTTCTTCTCCTATAATTTCTCTTCCCTTCATTTCCTCTTACCCTCCTTCATCTCTTCTCTTACGTCTTCTACTAATCCTCTCTCACTTCTTTCTCTCTTCCTCTCTTCCTCTTCTTACCTACCTATTTCCCTCTTTCCTTCCATTACACATAGCTTTCCTTTCCTCCTTCCTTCATTCCCTCTTTCACTCCTTTCTTTCTTCTCTTACGTCTCCTACTAATCCTTTTTCACCTAATTTTCACTCTATCTCCTTACCTTCTTCTCTCTTCCCATCCTTCTCCCAATATATACCTCCTGACCCATCATCTCTCTCTCCCTCTTCTCTACGCCTAGCAAAGAATCCAGTCTCAGTAGTTTACAGGGGCGGAGGGAAGGTAAGAGGAGGAGGCGGAGGAGGAGGAGGGGGAAGGAGGAAGTGTGTGTTGACGTCGCTTGAGTCTTCTTTAGTCCTCCTCTCAAACCTCTCGAGAGCTTTCCGTTTTCTTTCTCGCGCAACTCTCGTTTTCTATGGTGTAAACAGAACGCGGGGTGAGGAAAACAGGCCCACAGGAGGAGATTACGGAGGAAAAATATGACAAACACGAGAGGAGGAGGAGGAGGAGGAGGAGGAGGAAGAGGAGGAGGAGGAGACGGAAGAAGGTACAGGAGAGTGGAGTCCGGAAGAGGAAAAGGAAGAATAGGAGGAGGAGGAGAAAGAGAAGTAAGAAGAGGAGGGAGAAGGAATGGATAAAGAGGAGGAAGAGGACGAGGAGTAGGAGGAGGAGGAGGAGGGTGCTATAAGGAGGTGTTTCTCTCCGGTAATTGGCAACGCTGGAGGAAAGACATGGAGGTAAAGAGGAAAAGAAGAGAGAAGAAGGAGAGGAGAAGAAGCAGAAGAAAATCAGAGGTGAGTTAAGGGAAATACAGGAGGGAGGAAGGGAAAGAAAAATAACAGAGGAAATAGAGAAAGAAGGAAGGAAGGAAGGAAGGACGGGATTGGAAGGAAACATGAATGAGAGAATTAAAGGAGAAGGAGATAAGGAGTGATAGAGTAAGGGAAAATGAAAGATAAAATAGGAAGAAGGAGATTGAGAGAATGAAGAAAAAAAGAAAAGGAAAGAAGAAGGGAGGAAGGAGGAGGAAAGGAATAGAGGAAAGAGATGGAAAAAAGATGATAGAAATTAATGAAGTGAAAACAAGAAAGAGAAGGGAAGTAAAGATAAAGGGATAAAAGGAGGGAAGGAAGGAAGGAGGAAGGGAAGGAGATGAATGAAGGGAAGGAGATGAATGAAGGGAAGGTCAAACGCTTTAGTGGAACATATTCGTTATAGTATTGGAACCTCTTGCCTCTAGATGGATTATGGGTCTCTCTCTCTCTCTCTCTCTCTCTCTCTCTCTCTCTCTCTCTCTCTCTCTCTCTCTCTCTCTCTCTCTCTCTCATCTGCCGCCTCAGTGCCTCCGTCTGCTTCCCTTCAGCGTCTGTCTCGCCGCGCCCAATCATAGCAAGCCACACACTTACACAAAGGGGATAAAAGATGACCCTCAATCTCTCTCTCTCGCTCTCTTGCTCTCTTGGTCCTTGGTCTCTCGGTCTCGATCTCGGTCTCGGTCTTGCTTTCGTTGTCGTTCTCATTGTCATACCTAACCCTTATCTATTCTACCTTATCTTGGTCTACCTTGCTCTGTTCTGTCCTACCTTCCTCGCTGCCTTCCTAAACTCTCTTCGTTAATCTACCTTACCTTACCTTAACTCTTTCCTCCCTTTACTCTTCTTGTTCTACCTATCCTATTCCTTCCTTATCCTTCCCAAATCTACCTATGCTAACTCTATTCCACTTTCTACCTATCCCTCTATCTCCCTCACAATGCAACAAAATCTTTAATCTTAGATACTTCGCTGCAAAACTCCACTGGCTTTCTATACTAATATCGACCTTATTAAAACACTGTCCCTCCTCCATCACAGCACGAGATTATAATGCAAGAGGTGTGTGAGGTGGTGGTGGAAGGGGGGGGAAGTGATGGATGGGTGGGGGTGCGTGCGTGCGTGTGGGGGTGCGCCTGGTGGAGGGAGCAGGAGGTGAAGAGCTCGTGTTGGTAATTGTCTTTAAACACTAGCAGAGCTCTCTTTTGTGCGCTGATGAGAATGAGGAGCAATAGGAGGAGGAGCAGGATGAAGAGGCTGATGAGTGGAGGAGAGTTTGGCTCGAGATGAGGGAGGAGGAGGAGGAGGGTAAGAATTGACAGGGAGGAGAAGGAGGAGGAAGAGAGTAAGAAGTGAGGGGTAAGAACAGTAGAAATATGTGGAAGAGGAGGAGGAGGAGGAGGAGGAGGAGGAGGAGGGGTAGTTAGAATTTGAAGGAGGAGGAAACAAAGGATGAAAAGGAGGAAAGGGAGGGAGAAAAAGAGAAAGAAAAGAAGAAAGAAAAAGAAGATAAGCAGGAAGAAGAAAATAATGGAAGATAGAGAAGACAAAGAAGAGGAAAAAAGAGAAGGAGGAGAAGGAGAACGAGGGAGAAAAAATGAGAAAGAGAAAAGAAGCAAGAGAGAAAATACTAAAAAAGAAGAAAAAATAATATCAGATAAAGAAGACAAAGGAAAGAAAGATAGGCCGATTAGGAAGAAGAAAAGGAGGAGGAGGAGGAGAACGAGGGAGAGAAAAAAGAGAAAAAGAAAAGAAGCGAGAGAAAATAATAAAAAAAGAAAAAATGATGTCAGATAAAGAAGACAAAGAGGAAAGACAGACTGGCCGATTAGGAAGAAGAGGAGGAGGAAGAAGAGGGACGGAGAAGAAGAGGAAGGGGAAGAAGAAGTGGGGATAATGACGCAAGATGATGGAAAATGAGGCAAGCAAAAAGAAGAAAGAAAGAAAGAAAAGCCCAATCTTTGAGAGACTTGGAAGACAGCGTGAATGAGGAAGAAGAAAGAGAAGAAGAAGGAGGAGGAGGTGAGGAATACAAGTTTCTTCCTCCTCCTCCTCACACATTTCCTTTTTTCCTTCCTCTTACACACGAAAAATGCCTACCTGTTCCCTCCTCTCCCTCCCCTCTTCCCCCTCTGACCCGGCACTGTAAGATGATTGAGGATAAGAAGGAGGAGGAGGTTAGGAATATAAGTTTCTTCCTCCTCCTCCTCATACATTTCCTTTTTTTCTTCCTCTTACACACGAAAAATGCATACCTGTTCCCTCCTCTCCCTCCCCTCTTCCCCCTCTGACCCGGCACTGTAAGATAATTGAGGATAAGGAGGAGGAGGTGAGGAATACAAGTTTCTTCCTCCTCCTCACACATTTCCTTTTTTTCTTCCTCTTACACACGAAAAATGCCTACCTGTTCCCTCCTCTCCCTCCCCTCTTTCCCCTCTGACCCGGCACTGTAAGATGATGGTAAACAAAACAGCGTGAAAAGAGACAATTGAGGAATAAACAGACGAAGAATATAAGGTCGGTATTCCCAGTCGCTCCCTCCTCTCACATCAAATATTTTCAGAGGCCGAGAAGGAGATTAATCGAGTTCTAATGATTTTTTTTTTCACGTTCACAGTACAGAAGGGTCAAACTACCACCAGGGTCATAGGGGTACTGTTGAAAAGATCCAAAACTTCTACGAAAGCCTTGTAAGTAATGGTTTTAAGTTAGACAAATTCAGATTCAACAAAGACATAGGTAAGAATTGGTTCACAAGTAGAGCGGTGGACGAATGGAACAGTCTTGGGAGCCATGTTGTGGGTGTCAATACCATAGATACATTCAAGAAGAGGTTAGATAAAGCCATGGATGGTGAGGTAAGGTGGGGTTGAGTGTACAGAAGCTGCCTTGTATAGGTCAACCGGCCTCTTGCAGACTCCTTACGTTCTTATGTTCTTAGACTGGTAAAGGCCGCGTACAAACTGGCACACACTCTTCTCCATCCATTAATTAAAGATCCACTTCATCATCATAACCATCATCATCATCATCATCTCCCGTATGTGTCTTGATCCGCCTTCACATGCGTACAAACTTGACAGGCCGCGTACAACCTGGACATACCGCGTACAATCTGACACACACTATTCTCCATCCATTAATTAAAGAGACCGCTTCATCATCATCATCATCATCATCTCCCGTATGTGTCTTGATCCGCCTTCACATGCGTACAAACTTGACAGGCCGCGTACAAACTGGACATACCGCGTACAAACTGACACACACTATTCTCCATCCATTAATTAAGGAGACCGCTTCATCATCATAACCATCATCATCATCATCATCATCTCCCGCATGTGTGTTGATCCCCCTTCACATGCGTACAAACTTGACAGGCCGCGTACAACCTGGACATACCGCGTACAAACTAACACACACTATTCTCCATCCATTAATTAAAGAGACCGCTTCATCATCATCATCATCATCTCCCGTATGTGTCTTGATCCGCCTTCACATGCGTACAAACTTGACAGGCCGCGTACAACCTGGACATACCGCGTACAATCTGACACACACTCTTCTCCATCCATTAATTAAAGATCCGCTTCATCATCATAACCATCATCATCATCATCTCCCGTATGTGTGTTGATCCGCCTTCACATGCGTACAAACTTGACAGGCCGCGTACAACCTGGACATACCGCGTACAAACTGGCACACACTCTTCTCCATCCATTAATTAAGGAGACCGCTTCATCATCATAACCATCATCACCATCTCCCGTATGTGTCTTGATCCGCCTTCACATGCGTACAAACTTGACAGGCCGCGTACAAACTGGACATACCGCGTACAATCTGACACACACTCTTCTCCATCCATTAATTAAGGAGACCGCTTCATCATCATAACCATCATCATCATCATCTCCCGCGTGTGTTGATCCGCCTTCATTACGCTTGCTGAGGGGCCCGGCTGAGGTATTTGCGCGGGGTTATTACGCTTGCCGAGTGGCGCCGCAGACCCCGTGATTATCCTCGCTGAGTGCCGCCGACAAGGAGCTCCTTTCTTTGGCGAGGGCGGCGTAATTACGTGGTTTTGCTTACTCAGGGAAAGCCAGATTAAGCGTAAAATAGCGGATTCAAGATGGCTGCCTGGTTGGTTGGTTGATTGGTTGGGTGGTTGATTGGACTTCACTTTTTCTTTATTTTTTTTTATTCCTATTTTTCATATACATTTTTTATCTTTTCTTTTTCTTCTTTCTTCTTCTTCTCCTTTTCCTCTTTTCCTTCCTCCTCTCCTTTCTTCCCTTATTGCTATTTTTCTTCTATTTCTTTTTCATTGTTTCGTTTCTTTTTCTTTTAATCTTTTTCTTTTCTTAATCTTTCTTTTTCCTCATTTTTCTTTTCTGAATCTTACTTTTTCTTCTATGTTTTTGCTTCTTTTTCTTTCATTTCTTTTTCTTCTTGTTCTGGTTCTTCTTCTTCTTCTTCTTCCTTCTCCTCCTCCTTCTCGACCCTCGGGATATGAATGAGCGACACAGATTGCGAAAAGAGAAGAAAAGAGCGAAAAATAACAATAGGAAACGCAAGAAAATACTCACATCCACAAAGCGCGCGAAGAATGACGAAAACGAGGAATGAAAATGACAAAGGGAAATAGAGGAGGAAGGAGATGGGGGATAATCACATAGGGGTTGGATAATGACAAAAAAAAAAGGAAAAGGAGAAAGCAGTCAAGGGCAGAAAGTAAGAAAAAGTAAGGAAGGAAGTAAGGAAGATAAGGAAGCAAGGAGGGTATCAGGACACCTCTCCTCCCGAAATTGACCTCTCGTTTGGCCACTCCTCTTAACTCTTCTTATAGGAGGAGCGATTTGCGTTTTCTTTTCTTCATTATTGTTTTCTTTTTTTTGCACTTAAACTGTTTCCTTTACTGTAAAAAAAAGGTAACATAAAGCCAACAACAATAGAGGAAACAACAAAGATCTGCCTCTTCTAACCCGATCGCGTATTTCCCTTCTCTGTACGGGTATGTGACGCCCGCTCTCGAACTGGGCAAGTTAGGTTAGGTTAGGTTGGGGTTGGGTTAGATTAGGTTAAGTTAGGTTAGGGTAGGTATAGTTGGGGTTATATAGGGTAATTTTCAGTGGGAATTACAATGAGGGTACTCTCAAGAACACCCCGTGGTTAGTTACGAAGGTACAGCCGAGCATCTTCACTCTGGAACAACATACCCATAGAAAGAAGGTTGGATAGTTTCGTTTAGTCGGCGCAACATCTGTGGTCATATGCCGGAGAGAGACAGGAGGGGGAAGGAATTATAGGAGAAGGGAACAGACCCCAGGAGACGGGACACAACCCCCGATTAATACCTGGTACCCATTCACTGCTGGGTGGACAGAGGCGTAGGATATCGGGAAAACCGCCCAAAATTTTCCACTCCGCCCGGGAATCAAACTCGGGCTCTCTCGATTGTGAGCCGAGTGTGCTAACCACTACACCACGAAGCCCCCACATACCCGTAGGGAGATTGGGAATATGTAACCCGGTCAGTCTCTGGTTTCGGCGGCGGCCCCGTACTCGAACGCGTCCCATCCGGCGGCGGCGCTAAATGAAATGATACTCCGAAGCCAAATAGTTTCCGCGCACTCTTTGATCGCGGGAAATGTATAATCATTCATGGTAATGGCTAGCGTTCGGGAATAATATTATCATTGGAACGGACATCAAAAGGCCTATATGTGTGTGTGTGTGTGTGTGTGTGTGTGTGTGTGTGTGTGTGTGTGTGTGTGTGTGTGTGTCTGTGTGTCTGTCTGTCTGTCTGTCTGTCTCTCTCTCTCTCTCTCTCTCTCTCTCTCTCTCTCTCTCTCTCTCTCTCATCCACAAATTATATCGCTCTTTTTTTCCACTCGATTCAGACAAAAATATCGCGAAACAGAGCAAATACATGTGAAGAGAAAATTTTATTGGTGTTACGAAGTATAGAAATTAACGTTGAAATTATTGCTGTTTGATGCTCTTGGAAATACGAATAAAAATGGGATTCGTGCATGTCGATATATAAATAAAAAAAGATATATGTATGTATGTATGTATGTAAGTGATTGTTGTTATTTCATAGTCGGTCATCAAACGCGCTCTTAATGATCATGCGCTATTTTTTTCAATTGTCATATTTTTGGGGTTCGTGTGTGTGTGTGTGTGTGTGTGTGTGTGTGTGTGTGTGTGTGTGTGTGTGTAGGAGGTAAAAGATGGACACACACACACACGAAAATGTACAAACCGTAAAGAAAAAAGTTATTTAATCATTCTCTTTTTTCTCTGGTAATGAAAAGTAAATAGAAGAAAAAATAATGTAGAAGGAAACACGAAAGAACTACAGACTTCATCGATGTTGTTAAACTTTTACAGAATACCTTAAAGGAAGTGTCAAAATCGCGGCAAAAGGGCCGAAAAACAGGCTATTTTGCTATGAGAGAACGAAGGGAGGAAGAAGAGAGGGGAGAAAGGAGAGAAAGACAAAGGAAGGAAAGATACGAAGGGAGGTAGGAGAGGGAATAAGGAATGAAGGAGAGAGACAAATGAAGGACATAGGGAGGAAGGAAGGATAGGAGGGACGAAGGGAGGAGAAACAAAGGGAGGAAGCGATGAAGGGGCAAAGGAAGGAAGGGAGGAGGAACAGAGGGACGAAGGGACGAAGGGGCAAAGGAAGGAAGGGAGGAGGAACAGAGGGACGAAGGGACGAAGGGGCAGAGGAAGGAAGGGAGGAGGAACAGAGGGACGAAGGGACGAAGGGACAAAGGGAGGAAGGGAGGGCTCGAGGAGGCAACCCATAGTGACTGGTTCATCCTTGATCCTCCTCTGGGACTCGAAGGATCAAGGACTCTCTCTCTCTCTCTCTCTCTCTCTCTCTCTCTCTCTCTCTCTCTCTCTCTCTCTCTCTCAATCCTCCTTCGTGCATCTCATGAAAGCTAAAGACAAAAATTGTTGGACGATAGAAGGGAAGGGGGAGTGAAGATGGGTCTGTCTGTCTGTCTGTCTGTCTGTCTGTCTCTATTTTTCTTTCTTGCTATCTATCTATCGTTTTTTTCTTTTGCTTTCTTCTTTTCTTTCTCTCTTTGGTTCTAGCTGTCTATATGTATCTATCTATCTTTCTTTCTATCTATCTTTCTTTCCTTCTTTCAGTCTCTCTCTCTCTCTCTCTCTCTCTCTCTCTCTCTCTCTCTCTCTCTCTCTCTCTCTCTCTCTCTCTCTCACTCTCTCTCCCCCTCTCTTTCCCTCCCCCCCTCTCTCCCTCCCTCATTCCTCCCTCCCTTCCTCTACGTCTCCCTCTTCCCCCGTTTAAAATCAGGCCAACACCAGACACTGTACATTAATTTTTCCATCGCGCCCTAGAGCGGCATGACGGAGTAAAGACGAGGTGATGAGAGAGCGCACGTCACCTGGGCCTGAACGCGCGAGGATTCCAGCAGATTCCTCCTCACCTGTGACCTTAGCGGGTACTGCGACACATGTTTTAAAGCGGGTGGCGGAGGGTGATATGCGCGTACTCGGACGGGCAGTGACTTTTGAAGGAGAAGAGAGACATACGCAACCTCCGAAAACGCGTACCCATTTATGAATTATCTAAAGGGGAAGAAAGAAGAGGGAAGGAAGGAAAGAGAAGGGAGGGAAAAGGAAAGGAAAGGAGGAAAGGATCAAAAGAAATGGATGAATGGGAGGGAGTTTTGAAAGAGAAGAGACACATACGCAATCCCCAAAACCTGTACCCATATATGCATTAGCTAAAGGAGAAGAAAGAAGAGGGAAGAAAGGAAAGGGAAGGGAGGGGAAGGGACAGGAAAGGAGAAAATGGGAGGGAGTTTTGAAAGAGAAGAAGAGACATACAACCCTCAAAACAATAGCCACATATGCATAAGCTAGAGGGGAAGAAGGAAAGGAAAGGAAAAAGGAATGGATGGAAAAGGAAAAAAAAAGAAATCAATGAAAAGTAGTGAGTTTTGATGAAGATGAGACATACAACTCCCCCAAACAATAGCCACATATGCATAAACTCGAGGGGAAGGAAAGGAGAAAGGAGAGGAAGGGAAGGAAAAGGAAAAACGAAAGGAAAGGCAATGAGGCGACGAGATTTGAAACAGAAGGGAGAGAGAATGCGTAGAAGTCCCCTAAGAGTAAACTAGAAGGCAACCACAAGGACGAGACGATTGAAAATAAGTGGAAAAAGAGAAAGAGGGAAAGAGAGAACGGGAAAAAAATGCAGTAGACGAGGAGTTAGCTGAGAATAGAAGACAAGAAAAAAAACAAAAAACAAAACAAAACAAAAAACAAAAGCCGATCGGAAGGTTACTATCCTCCTAAACTTAAATGACTTGACATGCGTACACACACACACACACACACACACACACACACACACACACACACACACACACACACACACACATAACTGATTTATCAAACGCACTTACATTCATTTTATTATTCATTTCTTGCAGCATTGGAGGCCTCATACAAAAATCATAAAAAAAATATATATAGAAAAAAATGTTCGAAGTGTGGCCGCTCCCCCAAAAGAGAGGTAGAACAACTATATTTTTTTGTCATATTCACCATAGACATGCGAGTGATCTCTCTAGTGTATTTTCCATATTTGAGACTACTGAGTTTAATGAAAAGGAACGTGAGGGAGTCATTTTCTTGCACATATAAAAATACACACACAAAAATCTAATGTATTCTTCGGAACACCCCCCAAAAATGAAGATAAACAAGACCTTCGTTTATAAAAGGAATATAGACAAGGAAAAATATAACAAAAGAATGCAATAAAACAAAAACAACCCCCTTTAATGTATTTTGAACACCCCCCCCAAAAAAAATTAAGATAAACAAGACCTTCGTTTATATAAGGAATCTAGACAAGACCCCCCTAAAAAAAAAAATAGCAAAAGAAAACAATAGAGCAAAAACAACCCCCTGTAATGTATTTTTCGGAACACTAAAAAAAAAGGAGAAAGAGAAATAATACCCTCGCAAGACTGATTCGTTAAAAAAAAGTTAAAAAAATAGAAAGAAAAGTCGAGCTTCATTAAAAAAAAAGAGAGAGAAAGGGAACGGCATGGAGAGGTCACGTCAGATACCAAAAACTGGGAAGCACACACACACACACACACACACACACACACACACACACACACACACACACACACACACACACACAGAGGATCACAGGGAAGGGAAAAAAAGTATAATCAAAAGCAGAAGGGAGAGGAAAAAAGCATAAAAAATGAAAGGGAAAAGGGACAAGGGAAAAACTAGTAAAAAAAAAGGAAAAAAAATAATTGCTGGAGTGGATTTGAGCGGGAAACGAGAAGCAGATGAATGTGAGCGGTGGAGGCTGGTAATGGTGGTGGTGGTGGTGGTGATGGTGGTGATGATTGAAATGATAGTGATGATGATAGAGATAGAAATGATAAAGATTATGCTGGTGATGATGGTGATGATGGTGATAATAATGATGGCCTAAAGAGATAGTTTAGTTTATTAAGCTTCTGGAGACGAGGAATTTATACTACTACTACTACTACTACTACTACTACTACTACTACTACTACTACAACTACTACTACTACTACTACTACTACTACTTTTATTACTACTACTACTACTATTACGACAATCACTACTACTACCACTAAAAAAAGTAGCTTAAAATATTAATACATAAAACTGACCCCCTTTTCCACCCCCCCCACCCTTTCCCCCTTCCCCCCCAACACCCCCACACTACCACCCCACCCCCAAAACCTCTCCCCTCATAACCCGGACCACCACCACCATCACCACCACCCCCCCAAACTCACGCTCACTGCATTCCACCTGGTCCGCGCAACGAAAGTCCGCGTGACCGGTCCACCGTGCCCTAATACCTGTCTTCCTCTCAGCTGCACAGGTAGTAATTGGCCCCAATCACGCTAATGACTCTGCCCGCTGACTGGGATTAATTGTTTTCTTCACACACCTGCGTCGGGGCCATTCGTGTTCACCTGGCGTGGCGCGGCGTCAAACAAGCGACTCGTTAATGCGTTCGTTTCGTTATGCTGCCGCTGTCACATCAAAGTCACGACCCACCCACCCATCGCGCCGTGTCCTGTTGTCCGCTGGGTAATGAGAATGTGAGTGAGGATGGTGGTGGTAGTGGTGGTAGAGGTGAAGGATCAGGAGAATGAAGATGATGATGAAAATGACAATAAGGTAGGATGTACTGGATGGTTGGTAGTGGTAGTTTTTTTTTTTTTTTTTTTACAGCTAAGGAGACAGTTCTAGGGGGTAAAGAAAAATATTAGAAAAAGGAAGAGGTGGAGAAAGATTAGGAGTAGGATTAGAAGGAGGAGGATAAGGATGGGAAGGAAAAGAAGTAGAAGCAAGAAGAGGTGGTAGTGGAGGAAGAGAAGAAAAAAAGAAAAAAAAAGGAATAGAAAAATAAAAAGAAAAACAAGATGGCTACAGATAAGACATGGATAAGTAAGTGGAGAAAGAGGAGGAGGAAAATGAAGAGAAAAAAAGTAAAAAAAAGGAATAGAAAAAGAAAAAGAAAAAGAAGAGGGGTACGGATAAGATATGGATAAGCAAGAGGAGAAAGAGGAGGAGAATCTGAGAGGAAAAATGAAGGAAGAGTAAGAGGAGAAGAATGAATATAATACAAGAGATTATGATGATGGGAAAGAAAAACTGATGATGATGAGGAGGAGGAAGAGGAGGAAGAGGAAGAAAGGATGATGATAAGAGGAGGAGGAGAAGGAGGGAAGGATGATAATAAGAGGAGAAGGAGGAGGAGGAGGAAAGGATGAAGATAAAGAGGAGATGGAGGAGAAGGAGGGAAGAATGATGATAAAGAGGAGAAGGAGGAAATAATGAAGATAAAGAGGAGAAGGAGGAGAAGGAGAAAAGGATGATGATAAAGAGGAGAAGGAGGAGACGGAGGAAAGGATGATGATAAAGAAGAGAAGGAGGAAAGAATGAAGATAAAGAGAAGGAGGAGAAGGAGGAAAGGATGATGATTAAGAGGAGGAAATGTATAAGGAGGAGAAAGGACATATGGAAAGGTGGAAGCAGGCAGGACCTCATGAAAGCAGGAGAACACTCTTGACGCGAGCTATTTCATCTAGGTGCAAGAGAGAGAGAGAGGAACTTTTTGCCCTTACTCCTCTCGCTCTCCTTTCTCTCCTCTCCCGAACCCGTCTGGCTGCCTGTAATAAGAGGACCTTCCCGCCTTGAATCCAGCCTTTCAGCAGCAGCGGCCAACTCATCAACTTCTCCTTATCTTCCTCCTTTCACTGCCTTTACTGGTCTGGGGCTCGCTGACTCGTTTTACACTGATACTTTGAGGCGGGGGTAGTAATAATCTCACGTTGAGGGAAAGAGAACACCGCTGGGGCCATACTGGGGTGGCTGAGTGATTAGCGTGCCGGCGCGGTCTTCAGGAGGATCCGCGTTCAAGTCGCGTCCGCCGATACAAGCTGACAATTTGCAGGTTGGAATTGTAAGACTACACTTTGGTTTCTCACATCAGCTATTTCTAAAGGTCAAAGAGAGGGTCAGTCGTGTTCCAATGAGTGTTTCTTCAGGTTCAAGGTACAGAAGAAGATTCACACTACCACCAGGGTCATAAAACTACCCCTGGAAATGCCCATAACTCCTACGAAAGCCTTGTCAAATATGTGTTCTTGGGCGGCGATTTGTCTTGTAATACGATCCGAAGTTCCACCTCTCACATCAACTAACTTCAAAGGCCAAAAGAGAGATCAATCGCTTTCTCATGAGTGTTTTTGTAGGTTCATGCACAAAAGAATGATCATAAAGCTTCTTGGGTCTGTTCAAACTCGATAACGTCACTCTTTTTTTTTTTTCATTTTTATCATTGCTTCTGTTGTTTATATTACTTTTTTTTGTTACAGTTTGTGAAGCCGCTCTCAAGGACAAAAACTTAATTGATGCTGCCAGAAGGATCATAAAGCTACCTCTGAAAATGCCCAAAACTCTTAGGAAAGCCTTGTCAACTGTGTGCGCTTGGGCTCCGAAATGGCCCTCAGTCTTCGCCGAGTGGCCTAAGACTAACTATATGCTTCCCTAGGATCACCTATCAACTCGAACTACAGGGAAACTCAAAAGAGGATCAAATGGTGCTCCAGGGAACAGAATGAGCTAAGCAAGAATGGCGCCAATATAAAACACTTGCCTGAGTCTCTAAATGGCCAGGGCTCATTACCAGGCTCCATCAAGAAAGACAAACGTAAATAAAAAGCACATCTCAAATATTTCGGGGTTACACACTCACATTTGATAAGGGTTTTGCAGAAGTTGTGGGCATTTCCAAGGGTATCTTTCTGGAGTCAAATGATAGCTTAACAAGGCTTATCTTTCTGGAGCCAAATGATAGCTTAACAAGGCTTCTCTTTCTGGAGCCAAATGATAGCTTAACAAGGCTTTTCTTTCTGGAGCCAAATGATAGCTTAACAAGGCTTTTCTTTCTGGAGCCAAATGATAGCTTAACAAGGCTTTTCTTTCTGGAGCCAAATGATAGCTTAACAAGGCTTTTCTTTCTGGAGCCAAATGATAGCTTAACAGTGCTTCTCTTTCTGGAGCCAAATGATAGCTTAACAGTGCTTTTCTTTCTGGAGCCAAATGATAGCTTAACAAGGCTTTTCTTTCTGGAGCCAAATGATAGCTTAACAAGGCTTTTCTTTCTGGAGCCAAATGATAGCTTAACAAGGCTTCTCTTTCTGGAGCCAAATGATGGTTTAACAAGGCTTTTCTTTCTGGAGCCAAATGATGGTTTAACAAGGCTTATCTTTCTGGAGCCAAATGATAGTTTAACAAGGCTTTTCTTTCTGGAGCCAAATGCTAGCTTAACAATGCTTTTCTTTCTGGAGCCAAATGATGGTTTAACAAGGCTTATCTTTCTGGAGCCAAATGCTAGCTTAACAATGCTTTTCTTTCTGGAGCCAAATGATAGTTTAACAAGGCTTTTCTTTCTGGAGCCAAATGATAGCTTAACAAGACTTCTGCGCCATGAACGTGGAACAAAAAACTCATGAAAACCAAATTAGTCTCCTTTGTGGGCTTTGGAAATCGTTGCTGTAAGAGCCGAAAACGTCTGGTGATAACTTGCATAAGAAGGTCAGCATATGATTTTAAGACTAATATACGTTTTCTTTCTTTTAACACAGTCATTTTACGGGATACCTGCTTATATATTTGCTCGTCTATTTACTGTGCACTCCGGCTGAGCGGCGATGCGAACACTTGGCGTCCCTTATGTGTGTGTTCCACTCTCGGCCCGCGACGATAACACGAGTAAACACGCAAAGGTAAACAGAAAAGTTGTCGTGTGTGTGTCGTGTGTGTGTGTGTGTGTGTGTGTGTGTGTGTGTGTGTGTGTGTGTAAAGGTTAGCGGGTCAATGCGTGTGTGGTAGATAGATAGACAGATAGATATAGATAAATAGATAGATAGATAGATAGACAGGTGTGTAGCAAGTTCAGTGTAGATAGAGAGTTGGTGGAACCTGTGCCCGAGCAGAAAAAAAAAGGAGGAAGACATTGTTGTGAAATGAACTTGTGATGATGGGTACTGATGCTGATGCCGTTGTTGATAATGGGCAATATGATAATGGAAGTAAAATATGATGAACACTTACATGTATCATAAAAACTAAGCTTCGGTAACGGCAATAAACAGCAGTAAAAACAACAACAGGAGTCATGATAAAAAGAGTGAAGAGGAAAATACCCAGCATCGCAGTGTACCAACAGAAGGAAGGAAAAAAAAAAAGCTATCATATTTCATCAGCACACAACGGGATCATCATCATAACAATCAGAACAGTGACGAGACAGAGGAAAGCAACGTGAACGACAAATGGGAGAGAAAACAGTAGCGTCGCCGTATATAAACATACATAAGAAAACAATGATTGCCGTATTCTAAAACAGTCTACTTCAGCAACAGGAGAGGAAGCCATCATACTCATAAGCAACAAGAAGTAATAATTAAAAACAGTGATAAAAAACGGGAAAAAAAACCCAGACCATTGCCGTGTATTATCAGAAGAGAGAAAAAATATTATCAAACAGTCTATCTCACCAGCAACAGGAGAGGACGCCATCAAACTCATAAGCAACAAGAAGTAACAATCAAAAACAGTGATAAAAACGGGAAAAAAACAGACCATTGCCGTGTATTATCAGTAGAGAGAAAAAAAACTTATTATAAAACAGTCTACTTCAGCAACAGGAGAGGAAGCCATCATACTCATAAGCAACAAGAAGTAACAATTAAAAACAGTGATAAAAACGGGAAAAAAACAGACCATCGCCGTGTATTAACAGTAGAGAGAAAAAAAAACATAATCCAACAGTCTACTTCACCAGCAACAGGAGAGGAAACCATTATAATCACCAGCAACAACAGATAACAAATTTAAAACACTGATAAAAACACGAAAAAAACAGACCATCACCGCATTTATCAAGGGAGAAAAAAATATATTATCAAAGTGTATATTCTTCAGCAGCAGGAGGAGTAACCATCACCATCATCATCATCATCAGCTGCATTGACAAGGGGAAGCAGCGGGAGGGCAAGCGGAAAACAGAGCTACACGTGGGAGCGCCGGCAGAAAATATTCATTAATTAACGTGTCGACGCGGCAAATATCAGCCGCTAATGACTGGCTGACTGACTCTCCGCCGACTCATAGGGGAGGCGCGGGGCTGGCCAGCTAATGAACTCTCTCTCTCTCTCTCTCTCTCTCTCTCTCTCTCTCTCTCTCTCTCTCTCTCTCTCTCTCTCTCTCTCTCTCTCTCTCTCTCTCTCTCTCTCTCTCTCTCTCTCTCTCTCTCTCTCTCTCTCTCTCTCTCTCTCTCTCTCTCTCTCTCTCTCTCTCTCTCTCTCTCTCTCTCTCTCTCTCTCTCTCTCCACCTCTCTCTCTCTCTTTCTCCACCGTAATGATCGTATTATTTGGGGGCCAATAATGAAATATTCCTCTTAATTAATAACGTCTTTTTTTCACTATAGCCGCGCGGGGAAGGTTGGATAATTGGAGGTGTATTTTTAGGGGGGAGAGAGCGGGCTAATACTTTTTTTTTATTTCGTTCGCATCTTTCTGAATTTTCCTCTTTTTTTTTTTTTACTGGGGCAGGTTATACAATTTCCATCATGTTTAGTGGTAGGGGGGAGGTGGTAGGGGATTGTGGTGGTAGGTGGTGGATAATTTACGGCTTACATCGGTGGAATTTAGGAAGAGGAGGAGGAGGAGGAGGAGGAGGAAGAGAGGGAGAAAAGGAAGAAAGGAGACAATATAAAGAGAGAATGATAGGGAGAGGGATAGGAGAGGAGATATGTGGTGAGGAGAAAACAGAGAAAAAGGAAGAGAAAAAGATGAAAGAACGAGAGCGAGAGAAAGAAAGAAAGAGAGAAGAGAGGAAGAAGAAGGAAGGAGGTATGAAGGGATGATAGGAAGGGAGAAGAGAACTGTGCTTGAAATAACAAAAAGGAAAAGGAAAAAATAATGAAGATGAGAGAGAGAGAGAGAGAGAGAGAGAGAGAGAGAGAGAGAGAGAGAGAGAGAGAGAGAGAGAGAGAGAGAGAGAGAGAGAAAAACACAGCCACCAGGTAAAACTATCAGGTAAGGCAAGGTAGCGTCCATTAACCTGAGCCGCTGTTCGTCTGCCGCACACCTGCAAAAAAAGCCGCGACAGGTACACCGGAGCTCATCAGCGGGGCGAGGGACGGACAGGTAAGGTTGAGGGCCCGGAGACTGTGTTTGGCGATACATTGATACTACCACTACTACTACTACTACTACTACTACTACTACTACTACTACTACGACTACTACTACTACTACTATTTCTACTACCTATTGCATTTTTATTTTGACCTCCCGATCCTCACCTGGTTCTCCTCTTGTATTACGTAGTTTTTTTTTATTTGAATCTTAAATTTCTCTTCATTTAGTGTCGTTAACTTTTTTTTATATATTGTTATAATAATAAGGATAACAATAATACAAATGGTCGTATTGCTACTTTTACTATTGCTACTACTACTACTACTACTACTACTACTACTACTATTACCAATGAGAAGGAAATCATAAAGGAAGTAGAAGTCGATGAAGAAGAAGAAGAAGAAATAAATAAGGAAAAAAAGAAAAAGAAGAACAGGAAAAAAGATGATGAAAAGGAGGATGAAAGAAAAGGATAAAAAATAAATGTATAAAAGAAAAATATAAGAAAGAGCAACAGTAATACCGACCACTAAAAAATCACCCCCCCCACCCACCCCCACCCCCACCACCCACCACCCCCACCACCACCAAAGCAACAACAACAAAACAAAATAATAAAATACGTTCAGGTCACGTAATAGAACAAAATATTTTTCTCTCAATTTCACAAGATTTACCGGAAATCGCCTTAAAGAATGAATGACCCCTGCGAGAGAGAGAGAGAGAGAGAGAGAGAGAGAGAGAGAGAGAGAGAGAGAGAGAGAGAGAATCCCCCAATCAGTGTTGCATCCAAACAGACAGACCGAGGGACTGACAAACAAGCAGTAAAAAATAGAACACACACACACACACACACACACACACACACACACACACACACACACACACACACAAAAGGAAGAGATGATATAAGGAAAGACGTCTGTTTGTCTGTCTGTCTGTCTGTCTGTCTGTCAAGCGTCGGTCTGAACCCCTTTTTATTTGACAACCAGTATTGTCATCAAGGTCTTGGTTAGGTCTGCCTGGTCTAGTCTCTTGGTCTGCTCCGGGAATGGAAGTGTTGTTGGAGTTTTCCATTGGTTTATAATATTATTTTTCTTCGTGATTTGATTCTTCTTAATATATTAGTTTGATCTGATCTCATCTGCGTATCGTCTGGTCTGTTTTGGTCTTATATTAGTTATAATTCAAAGTTCCTCTCATTGCTCCGGTAAGTTTTTTTGATGGGGCCTTCTGCTCGCCCCTAATAAGTAAATGGCGCAGGCAAGTGTTTATAGTGGTGCCATCTTGCTTGGCTTATGCTGTACCCGGAGCTCCACTTGATCCTCTGACTAAGAACAAGGACAAATAATAACAGCAATAACAAATAGAATAATAAAAGAACAGAATAGAAAAGAAAAAAAGAAAAGAAAAGGAAAATAGAACAGAATAGGAGACATTTGCTAGAGTCCGGGCTGAACAAATAATAACAGTAATAACAAATAGAATAATAAAAGAACAGAATAGAAAAGAATAAAAGAAAAGAAAAGGAAGATAGAACAGAATAGAAGACTTTCACCAGAGCCCGGGGTGACTGGAGTTCATCAGGATAGCAAGTATGTAGTTTTAGGCCACTCGGCGATGACTACATATTGCCAGTTTGCAGCGGCGGGCGGAACCTGAACTCGGGTCGTCCAGGTAACCGCCCCCGCACGCTACCACTCAGCCACGTCTAGCCTGCTCTGATCTGCGGGGGGGCTTGGTGGCTTTGCGTCTTTGTATGGTGGATTGCAGCGGCTTTGTGAACGGGGGAGGGCGAAAGAGGTAGGTGTTGCAGTTGGTGTTTGTTGGTGTTAGTGTTGTTGTTATTGATGGTGGTGAAGGGGTTGGCAGGAAGGAGTGGGAAGGGAAGGGGAGAGCAAGGAAAGGTAAGGTAAGGCAATGTAAGGTAGGATAGGGGAAGAACATTGAAGGGTAAAGAAGGAGAGGTGAGGGAAAGGTGAAGGAAGGGAAGAGAAGAAAAAGATCACTCCCTGTCTGTTGGTGATGGTAATGGTTGTAGGATCCTGGTGAAGGGTGGTTGAAAAGATGGTTGTGTTTGTTTTGGTGGTTTGTTGATGGTGGTAATGGAGATGCAAGTGGTGATGGTGGTGGTGGAGGTGGTGATGATGGTAGTGGTGGTGGCGATGGTGTTGGGGTGGTAGAGAAGATGGCAGTGGTGGTGGTGGTGATGGTGGTGGAAGGGGTGGTGATGGTGGTGGTGGTGGTGGTTCGTGCAATATGGACTCATAGTTTGTGGTTGTGTTTTTTTTCCTTTTCTTTTTCATTCTTTTGTATGCATTTTACGTTCGTGTGTGTGTGTGTGTGTGCGTGTGTGTGTGTGTGTGTGTGTGTGTGTGTGTGTGTGTGTGTGTGTGTGTGTGTGTGTGTGTGTGTGTGTGTGTGTGTGTGTGTGTGTGTGTGTGTGTGTGTTTTGTTTTACTTGTCTTTGTTTCCGTTCTTCTTTTGTTTTTGGCGTTTTATTGTTTGATGTTTGTCTGTTTGTCTGTGTGTGTGTGTGTGTGTGTGTGTGTGTGTGTGTGTGTGTGTGTGTGTGTGTGTGTGTGTGTGTGTGTAGCTATTGTTGTATTTCTCGTTTTGTTGTTGTTGTTTTTGTCTTGTTATTGTCGAACGTTTTCTGTAATCCTTGTTCTATGATTTTTTTTCTTTTTTAGGTCTTTTATTCTTCTTTTCTTCATTTATTCTTCTATTTCTCTTCACCTTTTCTCTTTCTTTTTCCTATCTTTCTTTTTTTCCTTTCTCCGTTTTATGATCTATTCCTTTTAATTTTCTTTTCATTTCTCTTCATTTTCTCTTTTTCCTTCATTTTCTCTTCTATTTCTCTTCATCTATTTCTCTTTCTCCTTCCTATCTTTATTTTTTTCCTTTCTCCGTTTTATAATCTTTTCCTCTTAATTTTATCTTCAATTTCTCTTCATCTCTTTCTCTTTCTCCTTCCTATCTTTACTTTCTCTTCATTTACCTTCCAAATAGTGAGGTAAATAAACACTAATTATAGGCCTTTAAGAAGTGTTCCCTTGGCCACATCATCATCATCATCATCATCATCATCATTATCAATATAGTAACTTACAAAAACACTGATATTATAACTTTGCTGTATATATATTCTCTCTCTCTCTCTCTCTCTCTCTCTCTCTCTCTCTCTCTCTCTCTCTCTCTCTCTCTCTCTCTCTCTCTCTCTCTCTCTCTCTCTCTCTCTCTCTCTCTCTCTCACTGTTTTATATCTCCCTTTTATATCTTTTAATGTTTCTTTTATATATGTGACTGTATCTGCCTCTCTCCTCTCTCCTCTCTTCTCTCTCTCTCTCTCTCTCTCTCTCTCTCTCTCTCTCTCTGGGTTGGGTTATCAAAATACACTTCCCAACACTTTTATTCCCTTTTATTTTTTTACACATATTTCTGCGGTCTGGATATTCCTTTTTTTTTCCCCCGACTCCCGTTTTAATCCTCCCTCTGTTGGGCTTTTTCGATTTCGCCAACAGATGATTTTTGCTACTGTTATTTGCCTTCCCATCCGCTAGTTTTTATTTTTTTTGCATCGATTTTATTTATTTATCTGTTTGTTTGTTTGTTTGTTTATGTGTTTGTCTGGTTTTGGAAATGATATGTGTTTGTTTGTGTTTGTTTTTTTGATGTGCCCGTTTTTTTTTTTTTCTCTCTCTCTCTCTCTCTCTCTCTCTCTCTCTCTCTCTCTCTCTCTCTCTCTCTCTCTCTCTCTCTCTCTCTCTCTCTCTCTCTCTCTCTCTCTCTCTCTCTCTTCAATGCATCGTTTTCCCCGTTCTTTCTTTCTTTCTCTCCCTTCCTCCCTCCCTCCCTTTCCTTGATTCTGTTTTGTTCCTTGCATTCAGTTTCTCTCTCTCTCTCTCTCTCTCTCTCTCTCTCTCTCTCTCTCTCTCTCTCTCTCTCTCTCTCTCTCTCTCTCTCCTTTGTTATCGCTTTTATCTCTTTGTTTCTTTAATCTTTTTCAATTTCTATTTATTTGTTCGGTCTTTTCTTTTGTGTATCTGTCTGTCTGTCTGTCTGTCTCTCTCGCGCTCTCTGCTTCCTCAGTCTTCATTCCTTTCTCCTATACTCTTTTCCTTCCATCTTTCCTTTCTTTCCTCTTCCTCTCCTCACTCTTCTCCTCTCTTACTCTCTCCATGCTACTTTCCCTCCTTGTTCCTTTCTTTTAATTAAATGCTATATTTTCTTAGTTATTTTCCTTTCTTTTTTTCCCTCCGTTCACGCTCTCGTTCCTTTCCTTGTTTTTCTCTTCTTTCCTTTTTTCCCTTTTCCCTCCCTTCATTAATTTCTCGATACTTTTCTTTTCTCCTTCCTACATTTTTTCCTTCTTTTCATCTTTACTTTCCCCTTTCTTTCTTTTCCTGTTCACTCCTATTCTCCATTTCTAACACGCCTCGGGTATGTATGCAAAGGACATTGCTAAATTACGTGTTCAACTCAAGGCAAGGCAGATAATCCTTTCCCTGAGCAACAAATCCCACGATGAAAGGCTCTTAGATCTTAATTTGTTCCCTCTTGAGAAACGTCGCCTCCGAGGGAATGTAATCAAACGTTTCAAAATACATTTCTTTACGAATCTTGACAAATCCAAATTATTAACCCAGAAGCTGCGGTGATCATGTTTCTTAAAGACCTCTCTAAGCGAATTAACGAGAAAAAATCATCACTCACGCCAACCATTAGTATATTATATGTATTAATGCATTTGTGATCAGTTTATGTATCCTCTATTTTTTGGGGTTTATGTCAAGGCAAGAGTGTGGCCCGTCGCTGGTATACTGCAAAGCCACATATTTGGCCCGTCGCTGGTATACTGCAAAGCCACATATTTGGCCCGTCGCTGGTATACTGCAAAGCCACATATTTGGCCCGTCGCTGTTACCGGGTTAATGATTGATAACATGTTCCGAACGAGAATGAGGCTGCGGCAGATATCTCCTCATCAACGTTGTGGCACGGGAATGGAATAAACTCCCGCCTTCAGTGGTACAGTTAACCTCCACTTTCTCCATCTGAATATTCGCACAGGCAGAATTTTTTTTTACAGCAAAGGAGACAACACAAGGGCACACACAAAAAGGAAACAACAATATAAAAAAAAGCCCGCTACTCGCTGCTCCTATAAAGAATCCGAAGAGGTGGCCGAAATGCAAAGTCTTGGTGGCATTTTGATTTGGTGTAGTTTTACTCAGGCTGAAGAACAGAATACCTGGTAGTCTGGACAGCAGGGTTTGTGTGGCCCGAGTATCCATGATTAATATATATATAAATTCTTTTCCTTTCATTCCCCAATTATCTGCTCTTTTCCTCTTTTTTTCCTTGTTTCCTTCCTTTCTATCTTGCCCACTTCTTTCCTCCGTTCCCTCTCTCTCCTAAGTACTCTCCCTCTCTCTCTCTCCCTTCCTAAAGTCCTCTAATTCTATCAGTATTTTCTATCTTCTTTCCAACTTTATTTCCTTGCTCACTTCTCTCCATCGTTCCTACTCTCTCCTAGGTACTCTCCCTCTCTCTCTCCCTTCCTAAATTCCTCTAATGTTATCCATCTCTCCTTCCTTCATTCCAGCTTTCTTTCCTTGCTCACTTCTCTCCACCTTTCCTACTGCCTTCCAACTATACTCTCCCTCTCTCCCACCGTTACTAAATCCCTCAATTCTTTTCTCTTTTCCTTCATTCTTGCTCTCCTTTCCAACTCTATATAAATCCCTGCTCCCTTTCTCCATCTTTCCTTCTCTCTCTCCCAGCTACTCTCTTTCTCTTCCCTAAAATCCTCTATCATTTCTTCTTTTCCTTCCTTCTTTCCTTCTTTCCAACCTCTCCTACTCTCCCAACTATTTTCTGCACCACCCCTCCTACCTTCCCTCCCTCCCCCCTTCCCCTCCATCCTTCGCCAGCACTCACGGTCCTCCGGCAGACGTCCTCGGCCTCTCAGCCTTCTCGGGGCAGGCAGCGGCTGAAGCAAAGTTTAATAGGATCGTAAAACAGCGATTCTAAAAGGGAGGGTCTTTGTCTTGGCTCAGGGCGAGTTAGGGCCGAAGGGAAGAGGAGGAGGAGGAGGAGGAGGAGGAGGAGGAGAGGCAGAAGCAGTGTCGTTCTTATTTATATATATCTTTGTTGAAACTGGGAAGGGAAGGGGAGGACAGGGAAAGGCAGGATAGGGAAAGGATAGGCAGGGTAAAGCAAGGTAAGGCAATAAGGAAGAGACAGGGGAGACGAGTAAGGAAAAGCAGGGCAAGGAAGGGCGAGGCAAGGGATGGGGTTGACACGGTGGGCAGGGGAGAGGAAGGTAAGGTAAGGTAAGGTAAGGCAAGGGAAGGTAAGGGGAACAGCAGGGAGGGGTAAGAGACGGAAAGGCAGGGAGGAAGAGTAAGGAAAGCAGGGTAGGGAAGGGTAAGGCAAGGGAAAGCGATTGACAGGGAGGGCAGGGAAAGGCAGGGAAGATCAAGGGAAGGTAGGGGAGAGCTAGGAAAGGTAAGGTAAGGCAAGGAAAAGTAGAGGAAGAGCAGAGAAGAGATGGGAAAGAAAGGGAAGGTAAGGGAAGGGAAGAAAGAACAGGGAAGAGAAGGGAAAGATAGGTAAGGAAGAGGAAGGGAGGAAAAAAGATGTCACACTCTCTCTCTCTCTCTCTCTCTCTCTCTCTCTCTCTCTCTCTCTCTCTCTCTCTCTCTCTCTCTCTCTCTCTCTCTCTCTCTCTCTCTCTCTCTCTCTGTCTCTCTGTCTATCTATCTATCTATCTATCTATCAGTGTATCTATTTATTCATATATATTTGTTCAGTTCAGAACAGAGATATGTGTGTGTGTGTGTGTGTGTGTGTGTGTGTGTGTGTGTGTGTGTGTGTGTGTGTGTGTGTGTGGGGGGGGGGGGGCAGGCAGTGTCCCTCTTGTGCTTTCTGATTTATTTATTGTTATTTCGCGAGGGAGGAAGGAAGGAAGAATGGAGGAAGAGAGGTAGAGAGAGGGAGGAGGGAGGGAGGAAGTTACATGACCCGGATATACAATTACTTCAAGCCGAGTGATTTGTTTTCTTTGTTTTAATTGTCTGTATTTCTCTTTCTCTCCTCTTTTCTTTCTTTCTTTTCTTTTTCTTTTTTTCTTTTTCTTTCCTTCTTTTTTCTTTCCCCTGTTCTTTCTTTCTCTCTTTCTCTTTCTTTCTCTCTTTCCTATTTTCATTTCTTTCTTTCTTTCTTCCTTTTCTTTCATTTTTCATTTCCATATTTTGTCATGTAATTCCTATTTTTCTTATCAGGTCATTTAGTTTGTTAATTAGCTTGTAAATCAGGTAAGTAGATAGACAGGTAGATAGGTAGTCAGTCAGTCAGTGTGAGTGTGTGTGTGTGTGTGTTCCCTCACCGTCTCTTTGTCTGCCCCGCCTACAGTTCCCATCTTTCCCACTCTCTTTTCAATCTTCCTTCATCTATATTCTTTCAATCATTCATTCATTCATTCATTCATTCATATTTTCATCCTCGCAACACAAGCAAACCCGCAAATCTATCTTTTATCTCGGTATTATTTTCATTTGAACATCACTTTATATTTCCTACAATTTCTCCTCTTTTTTTTCTCTCAATACACATAAGGTAAAAAGTTTAAAGTCTTCCGTGTCGGTGCTCCAGACTAGCTCAATAAGACGACTCTAAATTTAATACACATCACGGCAGAAAAAAATGCATATGAAAAAAGTTTGATTCATCTCCGCTCAAGTGATGCTTCCGTGAGATCTTACAAAGGGAGGAGGAGAAGGCGTAGGAGTAGGAGAAGGAGGAGGAGAAAGAATAAGAAGATGAGGAGGGATAGGAAGAGAATTTGATGTTGGTGGAAGTAGTGTGGGAGGAGAAAGAGGAGGAAAGAGTAGGAGAAGAATAAGGAGTTGAGGGAAAGAGAGATTAAGTGGTGTTGGGAGAGAGGAAGAGGAGGAGGAAGAATTAAGGATATCAGGGAAAAGAGAAGCTGGAGGAGGGTGGAAGAGGAAGAGAAGGAGGAGGAAGAGAGAGTGGAAGAAAAGAACAGAAAACAAGAAGTGAGAGAAAGGAAAAGAGGTGATAAGATGGAGCAACAGATATATGTGAAAGAGAAAGAAGAGGAAGAAAAGGAAAAGGAAGAAAAGAAAAAGGAAAAGAAAAACAAAGAATTATGAGAGAAAGCAAGATAGAAACACAAAGAAGAGGAGAAGAAAACAAAGGAAAAGGAAATAGAACAAGGACAGGAAAAGGGAAGAAAGGAGAGAGAGAGAGAAGAAAAAAATCAAAGACGAATGAGAGAAAGCAAGTAAAGAAAAACAAAGAGGAGAACAAAGAAGAAGAAAGATAAAGAAGAAGAGAAAGAAAGAAAAAAAATCCACCCTTCCCTGACCAAAGCGAGGAAGAGAGGAGGAAGGGAAGAAAACGAAGGCGAAGCACAAGAAGAAGAAAACGAAGCAGGAGAAGAAGAGGAAGAAGACGAAGAAGAAGAAGAAGGCGGACAAGGAAGACTGGCCACTAGAGTTCCATAAGGGGAGTGTATGAACGTTGCTTGCCTGCCTGCCTTCCTGCCTCTCCCCTTCTCTCCTCTCCCCTCTCGTCCCCTCATCTCCTCCCCTCTCCACCCTTGAGACACCCTAGCTACCCTTCTTCCTTCTGGTTCTTCCCTGTCATTCACCCCTGTTTATCGCTATCTTCTCTATGCCTCACCCCAGCAAGCTTTCACTACCCTCCCTTCACCCCTGGCTATTTCTACCTCCTCTCCCCTTCACCCCTGCCTTTTCCTACTGTCACCTACCCCCTGTCTTAACCCTGTCTTTTCTTTACCCTGCCAATCTTTCTGTGCCTCTTCCTCCTCTACCTCTGCCGTCACAATCTTGGTTTCCTCCTCTCATCTCTCCCTGCCCTCCCTCACCCCTGTCTCACCCCTGTCTCCTTTCCTATTCTTAACCCTGCCAGTGTACCTCTCAAATGCTCTTATGTCTGTGTTTCTGTCTTTGCTACCTCTGTCTCTACCACCACTGTCATTATTACTACCACTGTTTCTCTCTCTCTCTCTCTCTCTCTCTCTCTCTCTCTCTCTACCGCGCCTCAGCTGCCGCCAACCAATACTAAACTTTTGGGGCTCCGCGGACCGTGACCAAGAAATGACTCCTATTTCTTTGTGTCGCCTCGCAGACTGATAACTGGAGAGCGCCACTACCATGAGTCTTGCCTCGCCTACTCGTGTGCTCCTCCTCCTCCTCCTCCTCCTCTTCCTTCCTCTCAAGCCGCCTGTCTTTCTCTCTGTTTCCTTCGTCTCGCCTTTCCTTCTGTTCTTCCCTCTCTCCTCTCTCTCATGATTGCTTTCTCTCTCTCTCTCTCTAGTTAGTTGATTTCTTTCTTTCTTTCTTTCTTTCTCTTTCTTCAGCTACTTGCTATTCTTTTATCTTGCCTGATCTTCTTCTTCTTCTTCTTTTTCTTCTCCTTCTTCTTCTAAATTCGACTCTTCATCTGCTTTTCTTCTTCTTTTCTTCTTTCCTTTCTGTGTTCTGGTTTGTTTTTCTCCTCGGCCTTCTCTCCTTCTCCTCTTCTCTTCAGTCTCTCTCTTTCTCTCCCTTCCTCTACCTCTCCGTCATTCCCTCCTCCTCCTCCTCCTCCTCCTCCTCCTCCTCCTCCTCCTCCTCGTGTCCTTCTTTCTTCCTGCTCACCAACCCTTCGTCACTATGTCCTGTCAGCTGTACCTTCTTCCTCCTCTTCTTCCTCCTCCTCCTTCTTCTCCTTCGTCACTCTCTCTCCTCCTCCTCCGTCACTCTCTCCGTCCTCCTGCCGCCTGCCACTGTGACGAACCGCCTCCTCCTCCTCCTCCTCCTCCTCCTCCCCCGTAATGGACGAGTGCCGGTGAGGCTTCTTCCTCCTCCTCCTTCCTCCTCCTCCTTCCTCTTTCTGTCCCCATCCCTCTTCGTCTCTCCCTCCTGCCGGTAATGCATGATCAGGGGCGGGCCTTCTTCCGCTCTTTCTTCTTCTTCTTCTTCTTCTTCTACTTCGTCTTCTTCTTCGTCTTTTTCTTTTCTTTTTTCTCCTTTTCTTATTCTTCTGCTTGTTGTTGTTGTTGTTGTTGTTGTTGTTGTTGTTGTTGTTGTTGTTGTTGTTGTTGTTGTTGTTGTTGTTGTTTCATTTTCTATCGTCTTCTTTTATTATTTTTTCTTCATCTTCGCCTTCTTCTTCTTCTTCTTCTTCTTCTTTCGTCTTTTGCTCGAGTGGTTCATCTCGTTTTCTTTATCTTCCTCCTATTGTTTCTATTCTTGTATTCAATCTTTCTTCGATTCTGGATACTGAACATGGCGCTCAATCCCTTTAAAAGTTGCCCCCCTTTATATAAGCCTTATAGTAATCGTAAGGGAATCTGATATCGTAACTATACTCTTTTATGGATATTATGAGTTTTCTTTTGTCATACATATATTTCATAATTTTATAATGTTATAATAATCACCAAAATATTTCTAATTGGATATGTGTGTGTAATTGATGATGTAAAAATATGATCCTCTATTGGTCTGTCTGTATCTCTCCCTGCTTGTGAGTCTGGGTTTACTGTTTCTTTATCTATCTATCTATCTATCTATCTATCTATCTATGTATCTATCTATTTATCTGTCTATCTACCTATCTATCTATCTCCCTATTTCTCAGTGCTAAACTTAACAGTAGAGAAACAAATTCAGACTTCACCCACATTTTCTTCACCAACGTTCTTTTGACGATAAATGAATAAGCTTCATTCTGACGTTTAGAGGAACAAAATTACTCCATTTAAGGTAAAAAAAAAAGCTAAACTGCCACTTCCTTCACCTTGACGTTCACTAAGGTAGAGAGATACAAGCCTTGGTGACCATCTGACACGCTTCACTAAAGTTAAAACACACACCACCTCGTCTGAACAATCGGGTGGTCCGTGTGGGCAGAAAATCTATGCAAACCTATGTAAATCTCTCCCTCCACCATGGCTTATAAATTGCATTCCCTCCCCCTGATGAATGCCGGCCCTTCGTCTTGCTCTGATAATACAGCCTCCAGTCCTCACGCGCATTCCTCATCACCCTACACCCCTCGCCTTCACCCGGGAATGCACGGACATGGGTGAAGAAGGAGGAGGAGGGGTGTTAGAGGGAAGGAAAGGGAGGAATTCAAGGAGGAGGTAAGGGGAAAGAAGAAGGAGGGGGATAGAGGGAAGGGACGAAGGGGTAGCAAGGATGAGGGAAGGGAGGGAGAGAGGGTGTGAAATGGGGGGTATGTGAAGAGGTATGGAGGGAAGGTGAAGGAAGGAATGCAAGGATGAAAGGAGATAGGGAATGAAGGAGGTAGAAGGAAGGAAAGAAGGAGCGAGGGAGAGTACGCTGAGAAGATGGGAAGGTGAAGGAAAGTAAGGAAGAAGGGAAGTAGTGAATGAAGGTGTAGAAGTGAAGGGAAGGAAGGAAGGAAGGAAGGAGGGAAGGGAAGAAGGAATAGAGAAAGAGGAAGGAAGGAGAATTGACTAGAGGGAGGAAAAGAAGGTTCGGAGGAAGAAACTGAAAGAAAGAAGGAAGGAAGGAGGAAGGAGAGAAGCAGGGAGAGAAAGGAAAGAGGGAGGAGGGGAGAGATTGAAGAGAGGAGGGGAAGAGGGAAGGAAGAAGGAAAGAAAAGAAGAACAGAGGAAAAATATGGACGAAGGAGAAAACAAGAGAAAGAAAAAGAGGGAAAAGTGTAGGAAAGGAGAAAGAGAAAGAGAAGACAACGTAGGAAATGAAAAAAATTAAGGAAAAAAGAAAAAGAAAGGAAGGAAGGAAAGAATATTTGGAGGAAGGTAATAAAGAATGAATGGAAGGAGGTAAGAAATAGAAGGAGGGAGGGAGAGAATGAATGAATGAAAGGGGAGAATTTAAGAGAGATTCCCAGACCAGCAAAAGATATGAATAAGGAAAGGAAGAGGAAATAAATGAAAATTAAGAGAGAGATAATGAAACAGGAAAGAACGAAGAGAAAGAGAAACATTTATAAGAAAGAGAGGAAGAGAGAGAGAAGAGGAGAGGCGAGGGAAGGAAGGAAGGAACGAACGAACGAGGAGAGGAAGGAAGGAAGGGATGTAGGAAGGAAGGGAAAAAGGAAAGAACGAACAAGGGAAGAAAGGAAAGAATGAATAAAGGAAGAAAGGGTGAATGAATGAATGAAGGAATGAATGAATGAAGGAAGGAAGGAAGAACATCAGTTAGCTAAGACAAGGAAAGGAAAAAAGAGAAAAAAAAAGAAATGAATTGGAAGAGGAGGAGGAGGAGGAGGAGGAGAAAGTGGAAAAAGAAGAGAAGGAGGAGAGGAAGAAAGAAAGAACACAGGAAGAAGGAGAAGAATTAGGAAGACAAGGAAGAATAGACAAAGAGGATGAGGAAGTGCGGCAGACAAGAAGGAGGAGGAGGAGGAGGAGGAGGAGGAGGACACAGACAGACAGGGAGAAGGATGAGGCTCAAGAGTACTGTCGCGGGAGACTTATTTCCTCTAATGGATTGTGGGACCTCACTTTTGGGGTCACCGCTGGTCCCCCCCTCCCCATCCTGCCCCCCTATACCCTCCCCTTCCAACTCCTCTCCCCGTCTGTACCCTCCCCCTGTCACTTCACCCCCTGCTCCTTCCCTGCCCCCCTGCCACCTCCCCCTGATCTACTCCACCCCCGACCACATCCTCCTCCCACCCTCACTCCCCCCCTGATTAACTCCCCTTCTCCCCACTCCACACAATCTCACCTACGGAGTCGTTTGTCATCTCCCCTCTATCTGTCTGTCTGTCTGTTGGTGTATAATTTTGTTCATCTGTATGTCTGTGTGTCTGTTGTTTTCCTTTTCTCTCTGTCTATCTGTCTGTTTGGATAGATGAACTGATTTATGGATGAGGGAATGGATGTCTGTTTTTCTGTCTAGTCTGTCTGTCTGTCTGAGTACCTGATCTGTATGTATTGGTGTCGGTCTGTCTGTCTGTACGTCTCTGTCTGTCTCTTTATTTTCGTGTCTTGAATTATCTCACAGAATTCAGCACGTTGGGTTAAAATGGCAATAGAAAATAATAATGATAAAAATACAGAAAACAGGAAAGAAAAAAATATTAGGTCTCATTTTTTACATAACAGTGGATTACATTAGTCTCTCTCTCTCTCTCTCTCTCTCTCTCTCTCTCTCTCTCTCTCTCTCTCTCTCTCTCTCTCTCTCTCTCTCTCTCTCTCTCTCTCTCTCTCTCTCTCTCTCTCTCATAATATTTACACTGGTATATAAAATTAGCCACTCCTTCCATTTCCCTCTCCTCCCCTTCCTCTCTCTCTCTCTCTCTCTCTCTCTCTCTCTCTCTCTCTCTCTCTCTCTCTCTCTCTCTCTCTCCTACTTTCTTTCCTTACTTTTCCTTCTCTCCGTCACTTTTGTTTCCCTCATTCTTTACATCATCTTACTCCCATTTCCCCTTCCTTTTCTTTCTCCTCCTACTTTCTCTCCTCCTCCCACGCTACCGTTTCCTCCCTCTCTTCCTCCCTCTCAGAATCTCTTTCCCCTCCACCTCCACTCTTTCCTCCCCTACCAATCTCCCCTTCTCCTTCCTTAATCCCTTTCTCCCCTTCTCTTTCTTTTCCCTCCTCCTTTTCTCCCTTCCCTCTCTCCCACTTTCCCTCTACCCATTACCCTTTCTTCTCCCTCCTCCCTTTCTCCCTTCCCCCTCTCTCCCACTTTCCCTCTCCCCCATTACAGCGGCTACACCAAAATCATTATTATTACGGAAGGTTTTCGGAAATATATATAAAAAAAAGGAGAAAATGTTGAATTATGAATATCCTCCATTCGCTGCCAAAAAGAAATGGGGGAAAAATACATATACGAAAAAATGGGTGTATACTGCATTACGTTTTTCCGGATTATACATATATTTTTTTTTTCGGGGGGGGGGAGGTAATGTGTGCGTGGTCATAATATCTGATTTTTGGGTTATATTATTTTTTTCGTGGGTGGATATTTCTCTCCTGTATTTTTTTATTTTTTATTTTTTCATATGTTTTCTGTGTTATAATTTTTTATCTTTATTTTGGTATTGGTGTTTCCTTTACTTTTCTCATTTGTTTATTTTATTTATCTCTTTTCTTTGTTTTCTATTTCGCTTCTCTTTTGTTTCTTTGCTATTTTCTTTGACGTATTTTCTTTCATTCCTTTACTTATCTTCTTTGCTTCCTTTCTTTGTTTCTTTTTTGTTTCTTTTCTGTGTTTATTTTTTTTGTTTCTTTGCTGTGTGTCTTCTCTTTCTTTCTTTCCTTTGTTTCTTTTCCTTGTTTCTCTTCATTGTTTCTCACCATTTATTCTTTTTTCCCTAGTCTGCCTTGAGCTCTCTCCCTCTTAGAATATGCCAAGACTATTAACGCATCTAAGTTGTAAGTGAATTTATTTTTCCTGCAGCGGTAACTTGGTCATATATAATCACTGCTCAATCTGTATTACTCTCCTGTGAAAATTATAAACTAACCAAATGTCACTAATTTCCTCATAATGGTTTCATGTTGCAGGTTGATCCCCTCTACAATGTATTTTCTTGTAATCATCTGTATTTTTTTTCCTGCATCGGTAACTTGGTCATATATAGTCACTGCTCAGTCTGTATTACTTTCCTATGACAATTATAAACTAACCAAATGTCCCTTAATATCCTCATAATGGCTCCTTGTTGCAGGTTGATCCCCTCTACAATGTATTTTCTTATAATCATATGTATTTTTTTTCCCTGCATCGGTAACTTGGTCATATATTATCACTGCTCAGCCTGTATTACTCTCCTGTGACATTTATAAACTAACCAAATGTCACTTAATGTCCTTATATTAGTTTCTTTTTGCACTTTGATCCCCCTCTCTGGTTTTCTAATCTTATGTATTTTAGCTGTATTTTCCCACGCTTTTTTTTATATTTCTATCTGATTTTCTGTGTCTTTGGTGTGTTGGAGTTAAATCCCTTGTGATATATAGCACTTTATTCTCTTCTAGTTTAACTTTTCTATCTTTTTTCAGTTTTTCAATACAATTTTTCGGTTTATTTTTGATTCGGTATTTTTGTTTTGTTTATTTTCCTCCCTTTTTTTTTTGGTGAATTTGATCTCATTATTATTTCGCTTCGAGTCTCCTGTCTTTGTTTCTTTGTTCTCTCTCTCTCTCTCTCTCTCTCTCTCTCTCTCTCTCTCTCTCTCTCTCTCTCTCTCTCTCTCTCTCTCTCTCTCTCTCTCTCTCTCTCTCTCTCTCTCTCTCCTCCTCCTCTTCCTCCTCCTCCTCCTCCTCCTCCTCCTCCTCCTCCTCCTCCTCCTCCTCCTCTCCCCTTCTTCTCTTCCCCTTTCTCTACTCCCACCGACATCTCTTTGGTTCATCTCCTTCTATCCTCCTCCTCCTCCTCCTCCTCCGCCTCCTCCTCCTCCTCTCTCTCTTCTTCTCTTCCTCTCTCTCTCTCTCTCTCTCTCTCTCTCTCTCTCTCTCTCTCTCTCTCTCTCTCTCTCTCTCTCTCTCTCTCTCTCTCTCTCTCTCTCTCTCTCTCTCTCTCTCTCTCTCTCTCTTTTCTCTCTTCTCTCTCTTCTCTCTAGTTCTCCTCCCCCCTTCTCTCAATCTCTCTCTCTCCCTCCCTCCCTCTCCCTCTCTCTCACTCTCTCTCTCTCTCTCTCTCTCTCTCCTCTCTCTCTCTCTCTCTCTCTCTCTCTCTCTCTCTCTCTCTCTCTCTCTCTCTCTCTCTCCCTCTGGACAGCTTGATGGAGGAAGTGTCACAGCGGGTTCTTGAGGGACGTGATTTATGACCGATCATTTTCCTTGCCACTACGAGCTGACGGATCGCGGTAATTGTTGTTGTGGCGGTGGTGGAGGAGGGGGGGGTGAATGGGAAGGTAGGGGTGAAGATATGGGAAGGTAAGGAGGGGGAGCATGAGTAGGGGTGTTGAGTACTATCTGTATGTGTATAGTTTCGTGTGGGGGATGGGAAGGTAAGGGATAGAGGAGAGCGTAAGGGTGTTTGAGTGCCTGTGTGTGTTTGGTTTGGGTTTTGGTTGCGTGTGTGTGTGTGTGTGTGTGTGTGTGTGTGTGTGTGTGTGTGTGTGTGTGTTGGGGGATGTATGTGATGGTATAGGCTTTGTGTTGGGGAGAAATGTGTATGTGGAAAATTAGGTTAAAGTTTGTTTATATATATGTGAGATATGGAGTAGTTTGAGAGAGAGAGAGAGAGAGAGAGAGAGAGAGAGAGAGAGAGAGAGAGAGAGATAGAGAGAGAGAGAGAGAGATTGTGTGTGTGTGTGTGTGTGTGTGTGTGTGTGTGTGTGTGTGTGTGTGTGTGTGTAGGTGTGGGATGACAGGGTGTGGCCAGACGTAAGCCACACCGTGCAGGAAGGAGAAAAACATGTTGACACAGGATTGAGGTCTGTCGCTGAGAGGGGGAGAGATAAGAGAGAGAGAGAGAGAGAGAGAGAGAGAGAGAGAGAGAGAGAGAGAGAGAGAGAGAGAGAATAGAATGACAACCCTCCTTCTCCTTCTACACACACACACACACACACACACACACACACACACACACACACACACACAATTCTTCCCTCTCTTTTTCTCTCTCTTTCTCTTTCCCTCTATCTATCTACCTATCTATCTATCTATGCTTATCTCCCTCTCTTTCTACCTATCTACACCTCTCTCTTCCCTTAACAATTTCCATTTTTCTATCTATCTTTCTTTCTCTCTTCCTTCTCTCATATCTCAACCTTCTTTTTCCTCCTTCTCCTCCTCCTTTTACTTGTAGGCTGGAAGGAAGATGAACTAAAAAGGAGCTAAAACACTACCCAGGAGGAGGAGGAGGAGGAGGAGGAGGAGGAGGAAGGAGGAGCACCGCTGTAGAATGTGGCGCCCTGTTCTTCTTCTCCCTCGAGCGAACAGAGTGTCGAAAAATGCTTCTTCCTCGCCTCAACGGGTTCCCGGAGACGTGAAATCTGAGTGAATCCCGAGACCTCCTCCTCCTCGCCCTTCCTCACGGCTGGCGGACCGCGAGAACCACCACCACCACCACCACCGACCCTGAGGCATTATGGGATGGAGGAGGGGGAGGTGGTGGAGGTGGTGGAGGTGGAAAAGGAGGACGAGGAGGTAGGTGTTAGTGGAGGGAGAAATAGATAGGACTGAATAAGAGGAGAAAGATGCTGCAAAAGAGAGATAGATAGATAAACACAGATATAGATAGATAGATAGATACATGGGAAGATAGATAATGAGGGAGACGGAGAAGGAGAGAAAGGAAAGGCTGAATAAAGGCTGAGTAAAGAAATAGGACTGAATAAAAGGAGAAAGATGCTGCAAAAGAGAGATAGATAAATAAACACAGATATAGATAGATAGATAGATAGATGGGCAGATAGATAATGAAGGAGACGGAGAAGGAGAGAGAGAGGAAAGGCTCAGGGATTTAAATATTTGGGAAAGTTAAGGAAATGTTCATAAGACTTCCCCTAAACTTAAGTGGACTGACTGACTGACTGACTGACTGGATGACTGACTTGAGTTCCTGGTAAAGACGATTATAAACAGAGACAGCAAAGAGGAGAAGACATTTTAATTTCCTCTTCCATCTTCTCTCCTTTCCCATTTTCATTTACTAACTCGATTCCTCTCCCTTTCCAACCCCCTTTTCTTCCTCTATTCCGTCACTGACTCCACTATTCTCTTCTCCTATTAGATCCCCTTTCCTTTAATTCCTTTTCTCTTTGACTAAACTGTTTTTTTTCCCCTTCCGTCCCCTTTCCTTCTTTCTTTCCTTATATATTCCACTGCTTTCCTTTCCTCTTACATACCGTATCGATCCCATATCTTCCTTCTTTCTTCCTGACTCAATTGTTTTCTTCTACCTTTCCATCCTCTCCTCCTTGTCCGCTGTATACTTTCCCTTTCCTTCTTTCTTTCCTTATTAATTCCACTGTTTTCCTCTCCTCTTCCATGCCCTGTCTATCCCATATATTCCTTCCTTCTTTCCTTACTGACTCAACTGTTTCCTTCAACCTTTCCATCTCCTCTCCTCCTTCTTCACTATTCCCTGCTCCCCTTCCAAACCCAACCCCATCACCTCCTCTGTTCTCTCTCTCTTCCTTCTCTTTTCCTCATATACTCCAATACCCCTTCCCCCCTTCCAAATCCAACTCGATCACCCCCTGTGTTCTCTCTCTCTCTTCCCTGAATCTCCCTCTTCCTTCTCTTTTCCTCATATACTCCAATACCCCTTCCCCCTTTCTAAACCCAACCCCATCGCCACCCTCCTCTGTTCTCTATCTCTCTCTCTTCCCCGATGCCACAACCAAAGAACGAGAGAACAACAAACGCACAAAGTCTCACTGAACGCTGAACGCTGTTGCTGCCGACGTTCTAATTACGAAGCGACACATATGTAAATAAGAGAAACTTCCGAGTAGCCGCGGTAATGAAGTTTGGAGCCACACGCCGCCGCCAGGACCAGGAGGAGGAGGAAGAGGAGCCGGAGGAAGAAGGAGAGGTCTGTCTATGTTGAGTGTATAAGAGGGAGGTGGGCAGTGGGGGCTGGTGTAGGGGTGTGAGAGGAAGGGAGTGCGTTACTTGACTAATGCGTGTCTTGATGTGTGTGGGGAGTGGGGGGATAGGTAGGGTTGAGTGTGAGTAGGGTTGGGGAGTATGTGTTAGCGTGGGTAGGGTGGAGTTGTGGGCTACGTGGGGAGGTAAAAACGAAGGTAGGAGAGCCTGGGAGTGGGTGGAGAGGGATGTGGTGGGGAGGTGAAGTGGAGAAGGCGAGAGGAGGAAGGTACTGTGGGGAGGGGATTGGGGAAGAGGAGGGTGACATGTGAAAAAGGGGGATGGGGAGAGAAGTCGTGGGGGAAGGTAACGAGAGGAGGAGGAAAAAGGGAGGAAGGTAAGTAGAGGGGAGGGAAGGAAGGGGAGGGAGGAGTGGAGGTATAGGGAAGGAAGAGGAGGAGGAGAAGGAGGAGGAGGGAAGATAAGGGAAGGGGATTGATGGGAAGGAAAGGGGAGGGAAGAGACGGGAAATAGAGTGACGAGAAGGGAAAGGGAAGGGAAAGGGAGGGCGGGGAGGCGACACACACACACACACACACACACACACACACACACACACACACACACACACACACACACAGACACACACTTCACCAAATTGCTAATGTTTCGCTTCCTTTTTGGCATGTAAATGATGTCGTCTAATTTACACACACACACACACACACACACACACACACACACACACACACACACACACACACACAAGGAAGGGAGGAAGAGAAAGGAGAGGAAAGGATAAACGAAGTAAGGGAAGTAGAAGAGGAAGATGGAGATAGAATAGGAGGAGGAAAATAAAAATAAAGAGAAGTTGAAAATAAAAGGACAAAAAAATATAGCGAGAGAGAAAATTGAAAGGTAAATGAGAGGAAAATGAAAGGTAGAGAAAAGAGAACGGGAAAAGGGAATTTATATGGAGAAAAAAATAAAAGGAAATAACTGAAAACATATATAAGACCTCTATATAAAAAAAAAATCAAAGGAAAACACTAAATATATAAGCGATACAAAAAACGAAAACATATAGTAAAGGAAAAAGAAGGATGATGCAGAATATGAAAGAGCTGAAATAAAAGAGATGAGGCAGAAAAGAAAGTGAAGAGGTTGAAACGAAGAGCAGAATAAAGAGGGGAAGAATGAAGGAGTAAGAGAAATGAAGTAGTGGATTAGAAAATGGTGAAAATAAAGAGTGAGAGATTATAACAGAGGAGGAGAAAGAGGAAAAATGGAAAAGAAAAGAGGAATAAAGAGGAGAAAGAAAGAAAAGGGAAGAAGTTGAAATCAAGGTCAGGAGTAACATAGAATAATAATAAGAACTAACACAAACAAAACAGGGAAGGAGAGAGAAAGAGCAGTGGAGAGAAGTGAGATAAATAAATTGGAGGAGGAGAGAGAGGAAGGAAAAATGGAGGAAAAGTGAGTGAAATAATGTGAAAGGATTAAAAAGAGAAAAGAACCGTGAGAGTTGTTGACAAGCGCTGAGTGAATTGTGTTTCCCTCCCTCCCTCCTTCCTTCCGTCCTTCCTTCGTTTCTTCCTCCCTCCTTGACTTGCTTCTTTTCTTCAATTTCTTCTTCGTCTCATTTACTTCTTTTTATATCTCTACATCTTCCTTTCTTTTTTTTTCGTCCTTTTTTTTGTTTTTTCTTTCTTTCCTTCCTTCGTTTCTTTCACCTTATTTTCTCCTCCTTCCCTTCCCTTTCTCTTACTTCTCCTATTCCTCTATTTATCCTCCTTTTTCTGTGTTCCTTCTTTCCTTCCTTCTTTTCTTTCTTTCTTTCTATGCTTCTTTCCTTTTTCTTCATTCCTATTTTTATCCTTCATTTTCTTCCTTCCTCTATTCACTTTCCTTGCTTCTCGCTTTATTTTCTACATTTTCATTTTCTTTCCTTCTTTCTTTTCTTCTTCTTTTTTTCTTGCATTTTCTCATTTCCTTTATTACTTTCTTGTTTCTCGCTTTCTGTATTTCTTTTCTTTTTTTTCTCTCTCTCTCTCTCTCTCTCTCTCTCTCTCTCTCTCTCTCTCTCTCTCTCTCTCTCTCTCTCTCTCTCTCTCTCTCTCTCTCTCTCTCTCTCTCTCTCTCTCTCTCTCTCTCTCTCTCTCTCTCTCTTCTTCCTCGACCTTCTTCCATTCTTTCCTTCTGTCCTTCTACCCTTGCACTCCTCCTCCTCCTCCTCCTCCTCCTCCTCCTCCTCCTTCTTTCACCCCTTCATTCCTTCCTCTCTCTCTTCTTCCTCGACCTTCTTCCATTCTTTCCTTCTGTCCTTCTACCCTTGCACTCCTTCTCCTCCTCCTCCTCCTCCTTCTTTCACTCCTTCATTCCTTCCTCTCTCTCTTTCTTCTCGACCTTCTTCCATTCTTTCCTTCTGTCCTCTTACCCTTGCACTCCTCCTCCTCCTCCTCCTCCTCCTCCTCCTCCATTACATACCTCCGTTCTGTTTGCTTTGTCCCCTCATCAATATCTCGAATTCCCTGATGCATCTTCCTCATATGTCTTGCTCCCGTTTCGCTTTCTCCTTAATCCTCCTCCTCCTCCCCCTCTTCCTCTTCCTCCTCCTCCTCCTCTTCTTTTTTCCCTGTTTGTCCTCCTCGTTTGATATTTGAAACTGATCTGAACCTTATTTCTTGTCATCGGAGTTTTCTTCTTTTTTTTTTTTTTGTCTTTGATGTGTAAAATTAATGTCATATCTTTGTTTTGTTTTCTTTTGTTTGTTTCTTTTATTCTTTCTTTCTCTTTCTCTTTCATTCTTTTATTTTCTTCCTTTTTTCTTTCTTCCGTATTTTCTTTTTTAATTTTCTTTGTCTTCTTTTCTTCATTTCTACTTTTTATCCTTCCTTTTCTTCCTTGTTTCTTCTTCTTAGTGTTACAAGAACGAAGCTTTGACACTCCTCTCCTCTGTCTTCCTCTTCCTCATCCTCCTTCCTCCTCTCTCTTCCTCTTCTTCTTTGTTGAATTTTGTGTTATTTTTGCTTTTTATTTTTTTGGGAAACTTAATAAATGCATCTCTCTCTCTCTCTCTCTCTCTCTCTCTCTCTCTCTCTCTCTCTCTCTCTCTCTCTCTCTCTCTCTCTCTCTCTCTCTCTCTCTCTCTCTCTCTCTCTCTCTCTCTCTCTCTCTCTCTCTCTCTCTCTCATTCTCCTCCTATACTGCGTTCCTCTCCATTTCTCTCTCTCCCGTTTCCTCCTCTCCCAGTCAATCTCCATTTTTCTCTCCCTCCCTCCTTTCCTCCATCGTTTCCTCCCTCCCTATATCCCTCCCTCCATTTCTTAATAGCCTCAACAACCCTTCCTTCCCTTCCCTTCCCTTCCCTTCCCTTCTTCACAATATTGATCTCCATTCTCGATTATTTTTTCTCCCTCCTAATAATAATGTCACTTCGAATCAATGTCAGTCCGTCAGCTGTTGGGTCAGTCAATTATCCTACACTGTCAGTCATTCTTGTGTATTAACCCATGCCAGTGTCAGCGGTGACCTCAACCTGCCATGCCGTGAGCTTATATCAGTGTTAGCTTATGAAAAAGTCAGCCTATATATACAGCACCTTATCAAATGTCAGCCTATCCAAGTGTTAGTCTATCGAAGTGTCAGCCTATGCAAGTGTCAGGTTATCGAATGGTCAGCCTTTAGAAACGTAAGTCTATCTACTTGTCAGCCCATCTGTTCGTCAGCCAATCAGATCGTCAGCTCGCCAAATTATCAGCCTATTCATGGTCAGCCCTAACATCAGCCTATCGAAATGCCAGCCTATTTATACGTCAGATCATTTTAACGTCAGCTAATTTACACGTCAGCCCTAATGTTAGCCTGTATATTCGTCAGCCTCTTCCAATTGTCAGTCTTTCTGCGTCATCCTATCCATTCGTTACCCTTC
>NC_066534.1:16577662-16622662 GCF_024679095.1 Eriocheir sinensis
AAATAGGAGACAAAAAGAAAGGAAGAGAAAAAGGAAGAGACGAGAAAATGAAAACGGACAAAAAAAAAAAAAACAGGTGGGGAAAGAGAAAAGAGAGAGAGAGAGAGAGAGAGAGAGAGAGAGAGAGAACGAGGCCCTTCCTGGTGTCATATCGTGCCCCGCTAAAAATGTCTCCCAGCGCCGGACACCCGCTCAGGAATATTGCGCCGGGACAGGGAAAACCGCTTTGATATATCCGGAATATCTGGCGGCGGCGACTGTGGCACCTCGGGCGGGCAGGTGGCGGGGGGAGGGGGGATGGGGGGTAGGGGGTGTGAGGGGGGGGGGTAGGTGGGTAGCGAGAGAGTTGGGGTAGGTAGGGGTGGGTGAGTGGGTTGGTGTGGGTGGTTTCGGGGTGGGAGTTTGTGGGCGGGTGGTGGTTGATTTGGGTGGGGAGGTGTGGGGTGTTGGGGGTGAGGGGGGGGTGGGGGTCGTTGTAGTGGTCGTGATGGTGTGAATTGGAACAGTTTTTGATCGCTTTCACATGTTTTGTTTCTTTCTGTCTGTGTGTGTGTCTGTGTGTCTGTATCTATGCCTGTTCGAATCTCTCTCTCTCTCTCTCTCTCTCTCTCTCTCTCTCTCTCTCTCTCTCTCTCTCTCTCTCTCTCTCTCTCTCTCTCTCTCTCTCTCTCTCTATCTATCTATCATTTCCCCTTCTACCACCCCCTGCGTCTTTCCTTCCCTCCTTCCTTCCTTTCTTCATCCCTCACTTCTCTCTCCCTTCCTCACTCCCTCCTTTTCTCTCCCTTCCCCTCGTGGGCCTCGTGTCACGTGACCCGCACGTGCTGGGGCGCAGGCGCTGTGCTGTGACGTAGTTAAGTGTCACAAGTTACTGGGGACCGAAAATTTATCTCCTCCTTCCATGGCTATCGATCTGAACGCCTAGTTAGTGCCCCTTGTGGAAATTCCTAGTCCTTTAGTCCCGTCTCTGTGGTAGTCTCCAAAGAAAGCTCACTGACTAGTTTTTTTTTTTTATACGTCTGAAGCTATAGCTCCGGTAGGCTTGCTTGAGGGGCCTGAATGGTAGTCGGCCCCAGCCCGTCATGGCGCAGGCAAGTGTTTATAGTGGCGCCATCTTCTCTTGGCTCATGCTGCCCCCCCGGAACTCGTTCTTGATTAACTTGGACGGTTTCCTCTACAGCATGTGGGTAGTTTTAAGCCACTCGTCGGTGACTGAAAAATCCGAGGTGGTAGCGTGGGGATTCGAACTCGCGTCGTCCATCATGCAGTGAATGTGGACCCAGCACGCTACCACTCAGCCACCGTTTACTCGTTCATACAATCATGCGCTTAGTTCCCCAGCTACATTTATTGATTTGAGTCTCCTAATGCCCTTTGCAGAAGTTGATGGAGGTGGTCTTTTATTTCTTGTTTATGCTCCTCATACGCTCATACAAACATACACGAACATTACATTCCCTTCTCTCCTTCTTTCTTTAGTCGTTCATTCATTTTATCTTTGCCGCGAAATGAGGAAAGAGAAAACGGTGTGCTAGGAAGAGTTTGTTTAGGAAAATCTCGAGTGTAAACGAGGGAGATATTTTGCGTTTTTGTGAGGTTGAAATAATAATGATCCCTCCTTTCCTCCCTCACGCTCACACACTCACCCCTTGTAAATAATAGTAAGAACTTAAAACATGGAGAGACGGAGGAGGATGAGGAGAGAATAGAGGTCTTGGAAGGGAAAGAAAGACAACACTACTAGCAAAATCCATAATAAGCTTTAGCGAATGAGAGAGACACACACACAGACAGACAGACAGAGGGAATGAGGCGAAAAGAATGACTGAGGGGAATGATAAAACTAAAGTGGTAGCGAGGAGAATGAGACCCGAATAATGGAATGACTACAAGAGGAAAGGAATTAAGAAAGGGAATGAAATGAGGCGAGTAAGAAATGGAGGAGGTAGGAAACGTTGAAACTAATGAAGAAGTTAAGAAAGGAGGAGGAGGAGGAGGAAGGGATTATAATGAGGGGGAGAGAGAGAATAATGGAGAGGAACGGGAGGAAAAGAGGGAGGGAATATGGAGATAGGGAGGAAGGGGAGATGAGAGGAGGGAGAGAGAATAACAGAAAGAGGAAACGGAGGAGGAAGAAGAGGAGGAGGAGGAGGAGGAGGAGGGACTGTGGTGTTAATCTCTGGGGCGTAGCCAACACAATTCTTTACGGGGTGGTGATAGTGGTGGTGATGGTGGTGGTGGTAGTGATGGTTGCAGTAATGGTAGTGGGAATGGTGGTGGTGGTAGTGAAGGTGATGGTGGTGGTGGTAGTGGTGGTGGTGGTAGTGATGGTCGTAATAGTGGTGGTGGTGGTGGTGGTGGCGGCGGCGTCCACCCTCGGCGTATCTGATCCCATTACTCTCTCTTTTTCCTCCTTTCGTTTAGCTTTTGTTTTGAAATCCTGTTGTTTATCTTCCGTCCGTCACAGCCGCCACTCCTTGTCCTTCCCAAGCCAATTTCACCCCCTCCTCCTCCTCCTCCTCCGCCCTCCTCCTCCTCATTCTTTTCCTTCTTCTCTACTTCCACTTCCTCCTCCTTCTCTTTGTGTTTTCATTTGATCATCTTTCGTTTCTTATTTTTTTTTATTTTATCTACTTCTTATTTTTCGCCTTTCCCTTCCTTTTCTTCCGCTTCTATTTCTTCTTCTTTTTCTTTTATCTCTTTCTTTTTCTTCTTCTTCTTCTTCTTCTTCTTCTTCTATACCTCCCCGTTTCCCTACACCAATATTTTCTCCAACCTTTTTTTTTTCCTTCCTTTTTCATATATATTCCTCCTCCTCCTCCTCCTCCTCCTCCTCCTCCTCCTCTTCCTCCTCCTCCAATTCGGTTCTGAGACGTGTGTGTTTTATTTATTTTTTACAGTGAGAGAGAGAGAGAGAGAGAAACTCGTGGACCGTCTCTTCGCTGTCAGAAAAAAAAATAGATTGAAAAATAATAAAAAGTGGCTCAATGTGTGTGTGTGTGTGTGTGTGTGTGTGTGTGTGTGTGTGTGTGTGTGTGTGTGTGTGTGTGTGTGTGTGTGTGTGTGTGTGTGTGTGTGTGTGTGTGTGTGTGTGTTTTATCAGCCTTTGTCTCGACCGCTTTTGTGTCTTTTAATTTGCTTTGTCTTTTTATAATTTATTTCATTTGTTAGTCTTTTTTTTCGTTTTTTTTCTCTTATTTTTCTTTGTTGTTATTTACTGCTTCTTCTTCTTCTTCTTCTTCTTCTTCTTGTTCTTGTTCGTGTTCTTGTTCTTGTTCTTCTTCTTTTTCCTTTGTTAACATTCACTAGTTCCTCTGGCTTCCTTTTTTAACTTGGTTCTTCCTATATTATAATTTCCTACTCATTTATTTCTTTATATTTACTATTTATTTCTTTGCTAATCTCTATTGCTGCTTTCTTTGTTTATACTGATTGCTGATTCCATTGTTAAAATCTACTACTTTCTCCGTTATATTTTCATCCTTCATTTTTTAACATTTTTCACTCTTTCCTCTGCTATCATTTTCTAGTCCTTTCATTGTTAACATCTACTTTCTTTGCTATATTCTAAGTCATCCACTTTTACCTTTTACTCCTCCTTCCTTTGTTATGATTTTCTACGCCTTCCTTTGTTAAGATTCACTGGTTCCATTTGTTACCATTTCTAAACTGATTTCTCCTTATTGTAAAACCATTCTTTTTTTGTAAGCATAATAAAGTGTTTCAAGTGTTTCAAGTGTTTCCTGATTTCTTTGTTAATTAAAATGTAATACAGCTTCCTTTGGTGATATTTTCTACCTCTTCCTTCGTTAATCTTCCTCGCTATTTCTTTGCTCACATGTAATGGTTCCTTTGTTAACATGTACTTCTCCTTTGGTTGACATTCCCTCCTGATTCCTTTGTTAAAATTCAATGATTTTTCTTGTATTTTCTATCCCTTTTTCTATAATTTTCTACTTACTTTCGTTTTTCTCTTTCCTATCTTTTTTTTTTATCCTCTATTCAATACCGTATTAACATTGCACTATTTTTTTTACGTATATTTGAAGATTCTATACAATTGCACTTTTTTTCGTCCGCTCTCTTGCAGACCAAAAAAAGGCTGCATATCCGTATCAGAAGCAGAACACAAAGCAGTGACATATTTCTCTCTCTCTCTCTCTCTCTCTCTCTCTCTCTCTCTCTCTCTCTCTCTCTCTCTCTCTCTCTCTCTCTCTCTCTCTCTCTCTCTTCTCTTATACTTTTCTCACATTCTTTCCCTCTTTCTTTCTTTTTCTTTGTTTCTTTGCAACTGTTTTTTTTCATTTCCCTCTTTCTTTTTCTCTTTTTCCCCTCTTTGTTTCTTTCCTTCATTCTCTTTTCCTTTCCTTCTTTATTTCCATTTTCTCTCTCTCTCTCTCTCTCTCTCTCTCTCTCTCTCTCTCTCTCTCTCTCTCTCTCTCTCTCTCTCTCTCTCTCTCTCTCTCTCTCTCTCTCTCTCTCTCTCATAATTTAAGCTTTGTGCTCTTTCTTGCTCTCCGGAAATCATTTTGTCTTCATTATAAATCAACCTTTTTCTCTCCGTTTCTCGACCAGAATCTCACATTTCACACACAAAAAGAAATCTGTGTCATGCTTATCTTTCTCCTTTTGTATCATCGTTGTTGTGTTACTTCCTTATATATATTTTTTCCTCCAACTGAATGTATCTTTTATTACCCTGTTCAAGTTCTTCCCTCACTTTTAACTACAACGACTTTATTTGTCAACCAACCTCCTTCGATATCATCCTTTTTTTTTCCTACAGTATTTTGATTTTATTTTCTCTAACATTATCTTTTTCTCTCCTCCTGAGTTTACCCTTTACCTCCATTTTCTACTTCCCTTACTTACATCAACAACGAATTTCTCCTGTCAAGCAATCCCGTCAATATCGTCTTTTTTTTTTTCCTGTTTACTGAATCATAGTTTAACTTCATGTATAACTTCAGTATATTCCTTTTTTCTCCTCTTAACTTAACTAACCATTTACTTCCTTTTTCTAGTTCACATATTTACATCAACAACGAATTTCTCCTGTCAACCAATCCCTTTGATATCGTTTTTTTTTTTTTTCCTTTTTACTGAATCATATTTTAACTTAATCTTCAGCATAATCATTTTCTCTCCTTTTGACTTAACTAACCTTTTATTTCCCTTTTTTGATTTCCATACTTAAATCAACAACGAATTTTTCTTATCAACCAACCCCATCGGTATCACGTCTTTATTTTCCTCTGTATCATCTTTGTATTCCATTTTCTTTCTACTATTAATGCTTTCTTTTATCTGGAATTAATCTTTCTTTTTTCTTTACCTTAATTAAAACAACAATGAATTTCTTTGTCTACCAGTCTCGCCAAAATCACATCTTTCTTCCTCTCTAATATCTTTTTACTCTCATTTTCTTTCACCGTTATTTTATCTCTCTTATCAACTCAGTCTTATATTTCTCTCTTCTTCCCTCGATAAGAACCTCAAAGCATTTTCCCGTCAACCAGTTTCACAATATAAGTTCTTTTTTCTTCACTCTCTGCGTCATCTTTGTGCTCAGTCTTCTTTTTCGTTTTTCCTCCTCTTCAATCATCTTTATTTATTCCCCTTTTCTTCCCTCACTCGGAACCACAGAGCATTCTATCATCAGACAAACAAAGGGATGCAAGTATTTATGTCAACTCCATTTTTCTCCTCTCCTCCTCTTTCTCCTCTTCGTTATACTCCTTATTGTTTCCTTTATAATACTTTTTCTTTATATATTGTTCTAGTTTTTCTCTATTCTTTCCTCGTCTTCCGCTTCCTTTTCTCCTCATTGTCGCTTATTATCATTTTCTTTATTCATTCTCTGATTATCGTTTTAGCTTTTATTTCCTCTTTCCTCCTCCTCCTCCTCCTCCTCCTCCTCCTCTTCTTCTCTTTGAACTCTTATTATTGTTTTCTTCATTTATTCTCTCTGTTTATCAACCTGTTTTTTTCTCCTCTTTCGTCTCTCGGTCGCAGCAGAAAAGAAGGTATTTGTGTCGTCTGTTTATTTTCTTTCCTCTATTCGCATTTCTACTTCCATTTCTGTTTTCTTTACCTATTCTCTCTCTTTATCGTTCTGCCTTTTCTCTCCTTTTTCTTCTCTCATTCGAAGAGGGAAAGAAATTATTAATGTCAAGTCTAATTTTCTTCTCTCCTCTCATCTTTTTTTTATTTGTCATTGTTTTCTTTATCTTTTATCTCTCTTTATCGTCCTATCTATTCCCTCCTCTTTCCTCTCTCATCCTAAATACAGAAAAAAATTATTATGTCAAGTCCCATTCTCTTCTCTCCTCTCATCTTTTTCTGTTCCTATCATTGTTTTCTTCATCTATTCTCTCTCTTTACCGTCCTATCTTTTCCCTCCTCTTTCCTCTCTCATCCTAAATACAGAAAAAATTATTATGTCAAGTCCCATTCTCTTCTCTCCTCTCATCTTTTTCTATTCCTATCATTGTTTTCTTCATCTATTCTCTCTCTTTACCGTCCTACCTTTTCCCTCCTCTTTCCTCTCTCATCCTAAATACACAAGAAATTATTATGTCAAATCCAATTCTCTTCTCTCCTCTCATCTTTTTCTATTTCTATCATTGTTTTCTTTTGCTATTATCTCTCTTTATCGTCCTATCTTTTCCCTCCTCTTTCCTCTCTCATCCTAAATACACAAGAAATTATTATGTCAAATCCAATTCTCTTCTCTCCTCTCATCTTTTTCTATTTCTATCATTGTTTTCTTTTGCTATTCTCTCTCTTTATCGTCCTATTTATTCCCTCCTCTTTCCTCTCTCATTCGCAGCTGGAGAGAAAGTATGTTAACTCCATTTTCCTATATTTCTTCTTCGTTTTGGACAATTATATTTGCTTTATTGATTTCTTGTCTCTCTTTTAATCGTTCTTCCTTCTAAATCTTCTCCCCTCTTCTTCCTTTCGTCATTGCCGTGCGCTTGTTCATTGTTCTTCACTAATTCTCTCTCTTTATCACTCTGCTTTTTGCCTTCTCTTTTCCCTCACATTATCAGCAGTAAGGAAAGCGTTTATGTCAAGTCCAGTTTTCGTCTTTCAATTTATCTTTTTATCCGTATTTTGGTTTTCTTTTAATCTTTTCTCTCTCTCTATCGCTTAACCTATTCCCTCTTCTTTTTTTATTTACTTTTGTCTATGTTCTCCTTTTGTTATTGTTCTCTTTGCCTGTTTTCTCTCTTTATCGCTCCACCTTTTCCCTCGTCTCCCCTCCCTCGCCGCCGCCGCCGCCGCTCCGCCACGCAGTCCCTTGTCAGCGGAACAAAAGAAAGGCCCCGACGAGGCTGTTGCTCTTTTTATTTTCGGGTTCAGAGTCGAATTTACAGACTAGACAAGATGCGAACGTAAAAAAAATATATATACGGTATCTAACTGAAAATTTTATACGCTTGTTCGAGGATACGCGCGCGCACACACACACGCCAGTACGCACACCCTTCTTTCCTTCCCTTTCTGTTTCCTTCCTTCTTTACCTTTTCTTCCTCACTTTCGCCTTCCTTCCTTTCCTCCTTTCTCTCTTACCGTTCCTCCTTCCTTTCCTTTCCATCCTACTTCGCTCTTCCTAACCCTTTCCTTCTTTCTTTTCTTCTTTCTTTCTTCTTTTCCTTCCTATCTTCCTAAGGAGATTAAAGAAAACAAAAAAGATTCATAAAGGAAAAGCAAAGACTAATACAAAAGAAAATAGATGAAAGCGAAATCAAAAGCTGGTCCAGAGAGATAGAAAGACTCAAGAGATTATAGAAAAAGACAAAAGACAAATCAGAAAGCAAGAAAGATAAGCGAATATAAAAGAAAACAAGATAGATGATTGATACAACGAAATCAAAAGCAAAATCTGGTCCGCGCGCACGAGAGAGAGAGAGAGAGAGAGATAGTGGGGGATGGATAAGATAGGGAGTGGGACAGAGGAAGTGCATGCAGGAAAAAGAAGATAGACAGAAAGGAGAGAAAGGAGGAAGAGAAAAAAAAGTGGATTGTGGGGGGGACGAGAGAGAGAAAACGAGAGCAAGAGAGAGAGAGAAACACGACACCAAGACCGAGACAGAGACACACACACGGACACACACACACACACAACCTCAAAAGGAATGAATCAAACGAAAAAAAAAAAAAAAAAAAAACACTGAGCCGAAGCCGAAATCAATATTGTTTTCCATCTGGCGGGATAAACCGAGTCGATGCGCCGCGCCTCCGCTGATTGCCAATATTCTTGCAAATGAAGTCGACGGTCGAGTCAATCGGCGCTCTGGGAAAACGCAAAATTTCCGCATCGCTCACGAGGAAACGCCACGCCACGCCACGCCACGCCACGCGATTCCATGATTATTTGATCTTTGCCGTTCCGCTGAAATGACTCCGACAGCGACGACAGCGAGAGAGAGAGATGGGGGTGATTGGGGGTAGGAAATGGGGGTAGGGTGCGGGTTCGGAGAGATGAGGAAAGGTTTTTTATTTATTTAAACATCAAGATACAATGGATTACTATGACAAAAGGGGCGGGGAAATTGTCTCCATGCTAAGAGAGAGATGGAGAGACAAAGAGAGAGAAGTGATAAGTTCTGGGAGGAGATAATGAAGGAGAGAGAGAGAATGGATATTTCATGGAGGTTTTACGACGTTCAAATCTCGACTTCTTTTCATACGTCAAGAATTTCGTCGACTTCCTTTTCTTTCTCTTTTTTTTCTTTGATTTTTCGACGTTATTGCTTGAAGAAGACTGATTTTACATTAATATCTCACTTATCACTACTACTACTACTACTACTACTACTATTACTACTACTACTACTACTACTACTAATATTGCTACGATTGATGTTATTAACTTTTCATCCTCTTCAGAAACAACTTTATCTCACTTTCCCAAACACGTCATTTTTTCAACTGTTTTTCCCCTCTCCTTTCTTCCTCCTTCCTCCTTCTCTCCCTCCCTTTCACCCTCCCTTCCTCCCTCTCTCCCTGTCTGTCACCCTCCTCGCCAACTCCCTTCCCTGCCTGCCTCTCGTTCTCTTACACCTCCTCCTCCTCCTCCTCCTCCTTTGCCTCCCCGTCACCCTTTACTCTCTCCCCCTCCCTCTCCCTCCCTCCTTCCCTCAAATCCTCTACCCACAGTTATTTTTTTCTCCTCCAACTCTCTTCCTCTCCCTCTCCCTTTCTCTCCTTCTCTCCACAGCATTCCTTCTCTTTCGACTCTGCCCACAGCGCTCAACTCTCTCTCTCTCTCTCTCTCTCTCTCTCTCTCTCTCTCTCTCTCTCTCTCTCTCTCTCTCTCTCACTGTGTCACAAGGATTAAGATTCTGAGTAATTAAATAAAACCCAAGACATTTAGAGAGAGAGAAACCCACCACCAATACCTCCACAACCACCGTCACCACCATCACCACCACCACCATCACCACCACCACCACTATTGTTCTTCCTGACGTGTACCATTGTTTTCCACTCCTGCAGAAGGCGGTGGTGGCGGCGGCGGTGGTGGTGGTGGTGACGGCGACGCAGGCACCCTCGGGCGGTCCTTTCGCGGGAAGACGAGATTGGAGGGAACAGGCGGGGAACAGGATGCCTCGAGGGAAGGGAGAGAGGGAGAAAGAGAAAGGGAGGGAAGGGAGAGAGGGAGAAAGAAAGGGAGGGAAGGAGAGAAAATACAACCAACTCTATAGAAACAACAACAACAACAAAAAGGCATAGACACCATTTATATAAGTGTGTATTTCTTTATATATTATCAGCAAAGGAAGGAGAATAACCGACTATATAGAAACAACAACAACAAAAGGCATAGACACCATTTATATATAAGTGTGATTTTCTTTATATATTATCAGCAGCAGGAAACTTGAGGGAAAAGAGAGAGAAAGAGAAAGAAAGGAAGGGAAGGAAGGAGAATAACCGACTATATAGAAACAAAAAGGAGAAATGTGGACAAACTAAATTTTTAAGTGTAAAGTTTTTTATATATATTATCAGCACCATGAACTTCAAGGAAAGGGAGAAAGAGAAAAAAGAGAATGAAAGAGAGGGAAAGAAAAAAACAACTATCGAAACAAAAAGAAAAGGTACACAGACCCCATTTATATGTGTAACTTATTTTCTTATATTTTCAGCACCAACTTCAAAAGATTAAAAAGTAATGTAGATCCGCCTTTGTGTAAATTCATCTTTTTCATATTTTTTTTATTCCCACGGAAATGCATCAATAAAGCATGAAAAAATCAAACACGTATTATTGAGAGAAAAAAAAAGAGAAAGGGAGAGTAAAGAAAAAAAAACCTGACAATATAAAAACAGAAAGAAAACGTGTACAGACCCAATCTATTTGTGTAACTTTTTTCTTATATATATTTTCAGCTCCAGGAAATTCTAATAACGCCAAAAGATTCAAAAAGTAATATTCAAGATGCATTATTGATCCGTCTTTCTGTGAACGTAAATATTTCTTTCCTTTTTTTCACTTCGAGATGGAGACTCCGATGAAGAAGTATTACAATCTTCAGTCACGTATATATGATTGATAACTTTATATATATTTCCCAGCGCCGAGAAACCTAAATAATATGAAAACTTTAGGAGTCATGTGCATCCGCCTTTTCGTACATATAAATAATTTTCCTTTCCTGATCAAAAGACAAGGAAGGAAAAATAAAGGACTTGTAAGAAGAAACTCGCGCAACCTCCATATTCCTGTACCGTATTTTTTTTTTTCTCCGGCGCTGTGAAGACGAAATAACATCAGAGCTTGAGAAATAAAATGTATCCGTGTTTCTTTACATATATCTTTTTTTCTGTTTATTTTTTTTAGATAGTGACACCAAGAAGAAGGTAACTCTCACAATTTTCATTTCTCTACAGTTTTTCCTTTCTTTTTACAGTTCTTTGAGATCGAAATAACATCACAGCTAGAGAAATAAAATGTATCCGTGTTTCTTTACATATCTTTTTTTTTCTGTTTTTTTTTCTAGATAGCAATACCAAGAAGATAAAAAAGCATATTCCCGAAGTCTTCATTTCTGCATCGTTTTTTTCTTTATTTTTCCAGTTCTTTGAGGTCGAAATAACATCACAGCTAGAGAAATAAAATCTATCCGCATTTCTTTATATATAACTTTTTTTATCCGTATTTTTTAATTTCTTTTCTAGATAGCAATACCAAGAAGATAAAAAAGCATATTCCCGAAGTCTTCATTTCTGCACTGTTTTTTTCTTTATTTTTCCAGTTCTTTGAGGTCGAAATAACATCACAGCTAGAGAAATAAAATCTATCCGTATTTTTTACATATATCAATTTCTTTTCTAGATAGCGACAAGAAGAAGAAAGAAACGCAGGAAATTCCCCCCGTTTTCATATTTGTAGCTACTTTTTTATTCTTTTTTTTCTTCAACGTTTTGAGATCGAAATAACATCACAGTTTGAAAACTAATAATGTGTATCCGTACTTTTTTATATATATCTTTTGTTTTTAAGAAGAAATAGGAAAGTCCCGCAATCTTGAATCGTGTGTTTTTTTCTTCTCTTTTCTAGTCCTTTGAAATCGGAATAACTTCACAACTTCAAAAGACATGACTACAGAGTGAGAAGGAGGGAAATTATATTATGTACGGGAAGGCGAATTCTTGTTAATATCCTTAAGTCACAGCGCTTAAAAAAAAAGAATGAAAAAGAAGAAAAAAGTGTATTCATGGTTATTGAATGCGAGGGATAAAGTAAGTTATGGACAGAGAGACGGCTTTATATTAAGGTTGAAAAGTAATTTAAATGTCACGCCGCTTTGAGAGTAAAAAAGGCCTTGGGATGAATGGAAAAACAAACAAAAAAAGGTGGATGTTATTTTAGAGTGAGAGGGGTAAAATAGATTATGTACAGGAAGGCGGACTTATATTAATGCTCTGAAGTTATTTGAATGTCACGCCGCTTAGAGTGAAAAAAAAAGAGCTTGAGATGAATGGAAAAATAAAAAAAAAGGTGTAGATGGTTATTGACCGCGAGGAAAAAAAGGTTGATTTATATATAGAGAAAGGCTGATTTATATTAAGGTTCTGAAGTTATCTGAATGTCACGCCGCTTAGAGAGGAAATAAAAAGAACTCGAGATGAATGAAAAAAAATAAGAAAAACTACATGGTCATAGGCTGCGAGAGAAAAAAAAGTTATGGACACCAAGACGTATATTTATTAAAGTTCAGAAGTTATTTAAATTTGTTATCGCTTAGAGAGAAAAAAAGAGCTTGAGATAAATGAAAAAGAAGTAAACAAAAGCTTGATGGATATATATTGCGAGGAAAGAAGGAATTAAATATGTAAAGAGGAAGACTGATTTAAATTGAAGGTCTGAATCTGTTTTGGCCTCACAGATCTTAGAGAGGAGAAAATGTTGAGATAATGAAAATAAAAAAAGTAAAAACAGATGTATATGTTAATAAAATGCACGGGGAAAATATATTACATCTCCAGAAAGAGTGATTTAGATTAAGGTCCTGAATTTATTTGCAAGTCATAGAGCTTACAAAAAAAAAAAAACTTGGTGAATGAAAAAGAAAAAAAAAAAGGTAGACACCATTATTGAGTGCGAGGGGAAAAATAAATTATGTACAGCAAGACGGATATTTATTAAAGTTCAAAAGTTGTTCGAACGTCACGCCACCTAGAGAGAGAAAAATAGAGCTTGAGATAAATGAAAAAGGGAGATGAAAAAGTAGCACATGGTTATAGACTGCCAGGGGGAAAATAAACTATGTAGAGAAAGATTTATATTAAGATTCTGAAGTTATTTGAGATAAATGAAAAAAAAGAAAAACACTTGATGGATATAGATTGTCAGGAAAGAAGGAGATATATATGTAGAGAAAGATGAATTGAGATTAAGGTCCTGATGTTATTTGAAAGACACAGTGCTTACAAAAGAAAAAACATACTTGAGATTAATGGGAAAAGAAAAAAACTTGTACATGGTTATCGACTGCGAGGGGAAAAATAAATCATATCTACAAGAAATCGGATTTATATTAAGATTCTAAAGTTATCTGAATGTCGCAGCGTTGAGAGGGGAAAAAAATAAAGCGACCTGAGCGAAGATCACGATATTTTTCTTCTTAGTAGCCCGATGTAAAGAAAAAAGGGGAAAAAATACACGAAAAAAAGACGGATACATATTAGTTTTAAAGGTGTGATGTTATTTCAGTCTCAAAGCGCTGGAAAAAAGAAAAAGAAAAGTAGCTAAATAAAAGAAGACTGCGGGAGTTGGTGTCACTATCTAGAAAAAAAATGAAAAAAAAAATATATATGTAAAACAAAGACACGGGTACATATTCGTTTTAAAGCCGTGAAGTTATTTCGATCTCAAAGCGTTGGAAGGAAAAAGAGATGTAGGTACAGGATAGAAGATTGCTGGAGTTGGTGTCGCTATATGTAAAAAAAGAAAAAAAAAGAAAGGGTACATATGATTAGCTTTAAAGCTGGGAAGTTATTTCGATCTCAAAGCGTTGGAAAAAAGAAAAAAAAAGAGATGTAGCTACAGGAATGAGAGATTGCGGAAATTGGTGTCGTTATTTAGAAAAAAAAGAAAACAAAAAGCTATATGTAAAAAATGGAATTATACATATTATTGTAGTAATGTTCATATTTTTTCTATATTGTTTTTTATTCTTCATTTTTTTTACTGTCTAAGCGCTGACACATCCAAATAGCTCACGAACTTTTTAATCTGAATGCGTTTTGCTGCACGCAGATTTCCCTTCACAGGCAGTTTCATCAGTATTTTTTTCTTTTTCCATTCATCTCAAGTTTTTTCCTCTTACAGCACCGTGAGATTCAAATAACTTCAGAAACTTCAATCGAAACCACTCTTTCTGAACATGTATATTTCCTTTTTTCCTTGCCGTCTATGATCATGCAGTTTTTTTTCCTTATTTCACTCGTCTCAAGCTTTTTTTTTCCTTTTCCCAAGCTCTGACACAACCAAATAACTTCAGAAACTTCAATCGAAACCCGTCTTTCTGAACATGTATATTTCCTTTTTTCCTTGCCGTCTATAATCATGCAGTTTTTTTTCCTTATTTCACTCGTCTCAAGCTTTTTTTTCCCTTTTCCCAAGCTCTGACACAACCAAATAATTTCAGGAACTCAATCGAAACCCGTCTTTTTGAACATGTATATTTCCTTTTTTCCTTGCCGTCTATAATCACGCAGTTTTTTTACCTTATTACACTCGTCTCAAGCTTTTTTTCCCCTTTTCCAAGCTCTGACACAACCAAATAACTTCAGAAACTCAATTGAAACCCGTCTTTCTGAACATGTATATTTCCTTTTTTCCTTGCCGTCTATAATCATGCAGTTTTTTTTTCTCCTTTTTTTCACTCGTCTCAGGCTCTTTTCCCCTTTTTCAAGCTCTGACACAACCAAATAACTTCAGGAACTTTAATATGAATCCGTCTTTCTGTACGTAATTCATTTTTTCCCTTGCTGTCTATAATAACGTTCACTTTTCTCTAGTTTTCTCATTCATCTCAAGGTTTTTCTTTTCTCTATAAAGCTTAAGCGCTGTGACATTCAAATAACTTCAGTACTTTAATATATATCCCTCTCTACATACTTCATTTTTCTCCTAACAGTTAATAATCACGTTCACCTTTTCTCTTTCCTTCATCTCAATTTTTTTCCTCTCTCTTAAACCTATCCGATCCGAGAGGGGACAAATCTGGCGTCCCCTCAAACACTTCGATCAAAACGATACACTTTATATTTTTTTTTACTTTCCACTAGCTTCTTTTCACGCATTATTCATTATTGTTTTACACTATTGATTCGGTACCAGTACTTAGTGTTCATGAGCGTTATCGTTGTTCAGACAAATGAGTTCGATGCTACGTGTTACGAGCGAGAAAATTTGAACACGTCTGATTGGATAGGTTAACGCTGACTCATCCACACACCTTCAGAACCTTAATATAAATCCATCTTTCTTTACATATATCTTTCCTTTTCCCCTTGCAGTCTATATCTACGCATTCTTTTTATTTTCATTTTTCATTCATCTCAGTCGCTGCGAAATCCAAAACACCATCAAAGCCTTAAACGAAAGATACATCACACTCTTTTTGTACACATAAATATAAACCTTCTCTTTTTTATACTTCGAGATCCCGACGCCAAGGAAAAATAGGTCCCGAGGAAAAAGTCTCGTGAATATTGAGAGTTTCCATCTGGGCCCCGCAAGCTGACGCCGACGCTCGTGTCCCGCCTTCGACACTTTTATAAACGGAGCGAGAGACGACGAGAGCCAAGACCAACTAATAGAGCCTTTGCCCCCTCGCTCCCTTTTTCCTTGTTCCTCGTTCTCTCTCTCTCCCTTTCTCTCCCTCCCTTACCCTGCCCTTCCTACCTTTCTCCTCCCTCTCTTTTCTTTCTTATGTTTTCCTTCTTCCCTTTTACCGATAATTTTTCCTTCCCTTCTTCTCTGTTTCATTTTCCTGTTCTCCCTCCCTTTCTACTTTCCTTTCCATCCTTTCTTTTCCTTTGTCTCTCCATTCTTCTACTCCCTTCTTACCTCTCTCCCTTAGCCCTATCTCCCTTTACCTCATTTCCTTCCTACTTTTCTCTTTCCCTTCTCTCTTTCCCATCGTCTTTTTCTCCTTTGACTTCCTTCCCCTTTTCCTTGTATCCCTTATTTCTATCTCTTACTCCCTTCTTCTCATTCCCTACTTCTTTCCTTCTCTTCCTTTTCCCTCCATTCTTTCCCCCCTTTAATCCTTCCTTCCGTTTCCTCTGTCTCCCTTCTTTATCCCTTTCACCCCCTTTTCCCTCGATCCGCTTTTTTTCCCTTTTCTTCTATCTGTTTTCTCTGTTTTCCTTCTTCTTTCTCTCACTTCCTTCTTTCCATTTTATATAATTTGTCTTTCCTTCCTTCCCTTTCCTTTGTCTTCCTCTGTTGCCCCTTCCTTCTTCCCTTCCTTTACACCTCTTTCCGTTTCCTCCCCTTCTCTCCCTCCTGAATCTCTCTTCCCTCCTTTTCTTTTTTTCCTTCTATCTATTCCTCTCTCTCTCTCTCTCTCTCTCTCTCTCTCTCTCTCTCTCTCTCTCTCTCTCTCTCTCTCTCTCTCTCTCTCTCTCTCTCTCTCTCTCTCTCTCTCACCCCATCCCTCCCTCCCTCTCTCCCCCTGACTTGGTATCCGATTCTCCTTATCAGATTTTCATTGTTTTTGAATTGGATTACGGACGCCTCCCTCGCCACCTCCTCCACCCCTCCTTCTCCTCTTCCTCTAACCCTCCTCTTCCCCTCCTCCTCCTCCTCTTCCTGCTCCTCCTCTTCGCCCTCACACGCTGCCAACGCCGCCGTGGACTTACCAAATGTCTCATGATACGCAAATTACGCATCGCTTCATCGTTTCATTATCTCCACATCCTATCTCCACCCGCTATCCATTTTTCTTTCATCTTACTTTTATTTTCAGTTCCAAAAATAGGTATTCATGTTGCCTTTTTACGCCACATGATCATTTTTTCCACTTGCAAAATACAGGTAAATGACTGTTGCGTAACTTCTATAAGCATTTTCAAGCGGAAGACTAACGCATATTTTTTCATTAACAGTTGGAAATAAGGAAAAGCAAATGGGGTCGCTCCTCTGAGTAGGCTACTGCATACTCCTCCCGAAATTGACCTTTCTTTCGGCCACCTCTTATGAATTTTTTTTTTTTTAGGAGCAGCGAGTAGCGGGCTTTTTTTTTATTTATTATTGTTTCCTTTTTTTGTGCCCTTGAGCTGTCTCCTTTGATAAGCTCTGTGTGCGATGAAACTGCCATTCTCTGACGTTAGGCTATACAACGCCTACTCACCTTGGGGAGAGACGTCCTCAGGCCATCTAGGTTGATATTATGTTGTAACGACGTAAGGTTTGAGAATGCGGGTCTTTTAGGGTCGTATTTTAAAACATTTCGTCGCCCAAGTTCACATATTTGACATGGCTTTCGTAGGAGCTGTAGGCCTTTCCAGGGGTAGTTTTATGACCCTGGTGATAGTTTGACCCTTCTTCTGTGCCATGAACCTTAAAAAACACTCATGAAAAATCAATCCTTCCCATCTTTGACCTTTAGAAATAGTTGATGCGAGAAGCGATGGTGTCTTAAAATACAGCCCTTCAGGATACGGCCTACCATACTAAGAGATTCGAATCCCTCTGACAAGGAGCGGCTACTCTCACCCTTTGAGCCTTGAGGAGGGGGCGTGGGGAGTGGGGTGCGGTGTGAAGGTCCCAGCTGTGCCCAGAGATCGCCTAACGAGCTAAATCCAGTTCAAAGACACACTAACGACTTGACGACATTACCCTCCTATATAATGATGACGATGATGGTTAGTGTATAAGTGAAACAATATCTATAAGTTAACATAAAGAAAAGAAGGACTCACGGATGCTGCTTCACCGACGAGGATGCTTACCTGAAAAAAAGAAATTCGCGTTAGTCTTGCAAAATGAGTTCACAGATATTGTTTTCTTAATATATAGGATTTTCTTAACAATTATTTTCTGCCACTCTCATTCATTTCTCTAAAGATTCTCCTCCTATATTATTTTGTATATCTTTAATTTAATTGATACTCATTTAGTTTCTTTTTACCATGCTATATTTACTTAGATAGAATAATAACAATGGTAATGATGACAATAATAATAATAATAATAATAATAATAATAATAATAATATCAGAAATAATAAAAATAATGAAAATAATAGGATACAACACTTAATAATCATGAAATAATAATAATAATAATGAGAGAGAGAGAGAGAGAGAGAGAGAGAGAGAGAGAGAGAGAGAAATAGCAGGACCAGCATAGCCTCACCTCATAGCCTAGCATTTCCCGCCATAGCCTCGTTGTCTCCCTTGTTCAATATTCAACTGTTTTCATATCAATTTCACCGGTTGTTCCCTTCTCTTCACCGTCCCCTTAACACTTCACTTTTTATAACACGCAACGCTTACTGATGGTCGTGTTCAAAGGGTCTGGAAAGTACCACAACGAGAATTAAACGATAAAATAATAGAATCTCGGCAACCACAGAGCGACGTAGCCATCTCTCCCACGACACAAGAACGACGCTGACTGACCGACCTTTCAACTTTATGCTAGTTTCTATCAGTCACTTAACGATGAACATATGAATAAAACGTGAATAAAAAGTCTTGCGGTACTTTTCTTCTTTTATTATGTTATTCTATTGGTTTAGTTGTCATATCTAACTGATGTGTGATGCAGAGAACCAGTATTCTTTTGTTATACTTTATGCTAGTTTCTATCAGTCACTTAACGATGAACATATGAATAAAACATGAATAAAAAGTCTTGCGGTACTTTTCTTCTTATATTATGTCATTCTATTGGTTTAGTTGTCATATCTGATGTGTGATGCAGAGAACCAGTATTCTTTTGTTATACTTTATGCTAGTTTCTATCAGTCACTTAACAATGAACATATGAATAAAACATGAATAAAAAGTCTTACGATACTTTTCTTCTTTTATTATGCTATTCTATTGGTTTAGTTGTCATATCTGATGTGTGATGCAGAGAACCGGTATTCTTTTGTTATACTTTATGCTAGTTTCTATCAGTCATTTAACGATGAACATATGAATAAAACATGAATAAAAAGTCTTACGATACTTTTCTTCTTATATTATGTTATTCTATTGGTTTAGTTGTCATATCTAACTGATGTGTGATGCAGAGAACCAGTATTCTTTTGTTATACTTTATGCTAGTTTCTATCAGTCACTTAACGATGAACATATGAATAAAACGTGAATAAAAAGTCTTGCGGTACTTTTCTTCTTTTATTATGTTATTCTACTGGTTTAGTTGTCATATCTGATGTGTGATGCAGAGAACCAGTATTCTTTTGTTATACTTTATGCTATAGGCTGTTCACTTAACTCTGAGCCGTGGAGCCGAGCCTCATTTGTAACGAGGCCGCTGATTGGCTGGCTGGCTCTCTCGCTCACCCTGTGTTGAAAGGCTGCATAATGAATGCTCGCGTGGCACATGTCTATGTTTTATTCGTTATATCTTGTCTCATACACATAACAGACCATTTTTGTTGGTACCGTTGCACTCAGCAGTGAATGCAGAAGCTTCGATACTCAGGGAAAAACTATTACTAAGCAATAATAAAGAAGTTTTAGCGAGTTGAAGCGGAAATTTTCTTGCGATATCTTTATAACACTGTTTATTTATTATCATTTCCTGTGTAAATATTTAAAGGAATGCTGTTATAAACGATTGCGTTTCATAAAAGAATGTCTCCTGAACGGAATGCAATCATCAAATTATAGTTAGATGATAATATAAGCGGATTACTGAATTATTTATGAGCATGTGTCACTCGCCGGGAAGAGGGAGCAGCGAGGCAGCACGACACAAGGCTGTGTAGGGAGGTGAGGACGGGGGTAAGGAGAGCGCTGATTGGCTGGCGGCCTCTCTCACTCACCGTGTTGAGAGGCAGTGTATAATGGTATATGTTTATGTTTTATTCGTTATATCTTGTCTCATGTACGTGACAGATAATTTCTGTTGGTACCTTTAGACTCGGCAATGAATGGGGAACTTTCGATACTCAGGAAAAGATAGCAATAAGCAACTATAAAGAAATTTTGGCGAGTTGAAGTGAAAGCTTTCTTCCGATATCTTTATAACGCTGTTTATTTATCATCATTTCCTGAATAAATATTCAAAGGTATGCTGCTATAAACTATTGCATTTCATGCATATGTGTAATATATGTGTAATATAGCCTACCTTGAACCGTGAAATTAGAAAATGCCTCAAAGCATGTCATGTCCCGCGTTTAGGAAATGCTACTTCTGAGAGAGAGAGAAAGTAGCATTTCTAAACGCGGGACATGACATGCTTTGAGGCATTTTCTAATTTCACGGTTCAAGGTAGGCTATATTACACACATTTTTTTTGTTTTACTCACAATACCACACCGTCCAGGCATTTAAGAAAAGAAATGGGGGGTAAAGTGTTCATGGCGTGATTTTATTTCATGTAGCTATATAACCTATATGTTCCACAGGAAAAACTATCAATCCAGTGTCAATAATCGTCAGATTAGCACCATTACTTTCATGTTGTGCCAAAGGATGCATCGTATCTATAAGTAAAATCAAGTAAAATAATAAATAATGCATGCAGGACACCCGGCCTATATATATTCTGCTTTCCCCCCTCACTGCTGTGCTGTCTTCACTGCCTGAGCCTCCCCTCCCCCTCACCTGCAGCATGAGTCTGCCGCCTGGCCGGCCGCACTCCGCCGCTCGCCCTTTCCCACGAGTCATACCTTCCCATAAATTATTTTGTAATTCACTTACATTACCTTCTAACTATAAGTTGACAATTGTATTGCGTTCAGGAGACATCCCTCAATGAAATGCAATAGTTTATAGCAGCATACCTTTGAATATTTATTCAGGAAATGATGATAAATAAACAGCGTTATAAAGATATCGGAAGAAAGCTTTCACTTCAACTCGCCAAAATTTCTTTATAGTTGCTTATTGCTATCTTTTCCTGAGTATCGAAAGTTCCCCATTCATTGCCGAGTCTAAAGGTACCAACAGAAATTATCTGTCACGTACATGAGACAAGATATAACGAATAAAACATAAAAATATACCATTATACACTGCCTCTCAAAACGGTGAGTGAGATGCCGCCAATAATCAGCGCTCTCCTTACCCCTGTCCTCACCTCCCTACACAGCCTTGTGTCGTGCTGCCTCGCTCCCTCTTCCCGGCGAGTGACACATGCTCATAAATAATTCAGTAATCCGCTTATATTATCATCTAACTATAATTTGATGATTGCATTCCGTTCAGGAGACATTCTTTTATGAAACGCAATCGTTTATAACAGCATTCCTTTAAATATTTACACAGGAAATGATAATAAATAAACAGTGTTATAAAGATATCGCAAGAAAATTTCCGCTTCAACTCGCTAAAACTTCTTTATTATTGCTTAGTAATAGTTTTTCCCTGAGTATCGAAGCTTCTGCATTCACTGCTGAGTGCAACGGTACCAACAAAAATGGTCTGTTATGTGTATGAGACAAGATATAACGAATAAAACATAGACATGTGCCACGCGAGCATTCATTATGCAGCCTTTCAACACAGGGTGAGCGAGAGAGCCAGCCAGCCAATCAGCGGCCTCGTTACAAATGAGGCTCGGCTCCACGGCTCAGAGTTAAGTGAACAGCCTTTAGTTTCTATCAGTCACTTAACGATGAACATATGAATAAAACATGAATAAAAAGTCTTGCGGTACTTTTCTTCTTATATTATGTTATTCTATTGGTTTAGTTGTCATATCTGATGTGTGATGCAGAGAACCAGTATTCTTTTGTTATATATCAGCAATAACACAAATAATTGGAAAAAATAGACTTCCACCACTTCTGTCCTTTTTATATCATGTTTTATTGTTTTCTTTCTTTCACATGTCATTTATCAAAGCGTCACTATTTCAAAGATGATAATTGATTTTTATAAAGAGACAAAGTAAACATTCCTTGGTGTTAGAAAATAGCCTAACACTGGTTCACTATTTACTATATTCTGTTACTATATCATATTCCAATTATATTTACCTTTTCACGTACCAGATGGGAAAATATAACATGTTGCATCATATATTTCTACATTAGGCTATTTCAGTGATATTTTTTTAGCCTATTGCCACTGTTTCTCCGTTACCTGTATCCTAATTGTTGTTCCTATATCAACAAAGAGAATAAAACAACACAAAGAGTATCAAAACATTCTATTGACTTTACATAAATACATAGTTGAAAAGCAGACCTACATACATACACAGACAGACAGATTTTAATACATTGACTGAGGTATACATATATTCATAGCTCCAATACATAGTTGAAAAGCAGACATAGATATATACACAGACAGACACACAGACATATTTTAATAGACTGAGTGAGGTATACATACATTCATAGCACCGGACAGACAGACAGACAGACATAAATATAGACAGAGAAAATGCGTATGGAGGGAGAACAAACAAACTAATCTGTATCCTGCTCTTGTATTTTCCTTTCCTTATAACTGTATCTCAAAGGCGAAGGACATCATGTAGGTATGTTAATGATTCCCGTGATTGGTTTCTCGTCAAGGTGAGGATGCACTATAAAAGAAAGGAAGGTTACAATTCATTCTTGTTCTTTATATAACGAGTTTGTTGTTATTTATTGTTCTGATGATATAAAGTTTGATATTATATGTTCGTTCCTAGTTTCGTGTGTGTGTGTGTGTGTGTGTGTGTGTGTGTGTGTGTGTGTGCAATGATTTCGCTCAGCAACACACACACACACACACACACACACACACACACATACACACACACAGGTCAAATCAAACGTGCATTTCACATTAATTATGAAAAACTCGCCGAATCAAAACACACAATGTAAACAAACAGTGAATCAGCACAAACGCAGATATGAATATTGCAATAGACAAATATTAAAACACACACACACACACACACACACACACACACACGCACACACAATCGGGCAAACACGCACACAATCAAACGCACAAGGGCTCGTCTACACACAATGACACACACACACACACACACACACACACGCACACCATAGCCTCCCCTTGCTCTCTCTCTCTATCTCTATTTGCACCGTGAGGGTATATATACACTCTCTCTCTCTCTCTCTCTCTCTCTCCCCTGATTACGTTCACGAGCACCAATCCCATAGAGTCGGATCCTATTAGCATATTCAATCCTCTTACCGTGACACTACTTAACCCAGTCCTCCTGAACCCTACGTGGACTGTATAGGCAGGATCCAACCCCCTTTACAGCAGGCGAGGGAGATGCAAATATAAGCCGGGGTTATAAAAAAAAGGAGACCCAGATAGTATTGGATTCCCCTTGATAGGCTTAAGGAGAGGAGTTCAGTCACTCATTCCTTCATTCCTCGACCCCCTTGAGTGGATTTGAATGGTGAAGAAAAATGTATAAGCTGTGTGATTCGACCTCGAGCGGCTCTAGGTCTTAATACTACATGGGTTCCGATCCCTTTCGTTTATGGAGAAGAGGGTTGGATTCTCCTCTTCCTGTGTGATTCTCCCTTGATCCCGGGTTGGCAAGAGGCGATTATGCGTCCGATGAATATATTTTTGTGGCATTTATAACCATGAGAGAGAGAGAGAGAGAGAGAGAGAGAGAGAGAGAGAGAGAGAGAGAGAGAGAGAGAGAGAGAACTTTATCGCAGTGGCTGGTAATTGAGTTTTTGGTTAACCCTTCTTTTCCGTTTCTTCCTTTCTCTCTTCCTCTCCTCTCCTCCTCCTCCTCCTCCTTCTCCTGGTCACCTGCTCCCGGGGCTCAGGTGTGCTCGTTAACAAGGCAATTAGTGTTTCATTACCTGCTGCTGGCCTGAGGGGATTTAACACCTTATGCCCTCCCCTTCCCTCCCCATCCTTACCTCCCCTTCTCTTTCCTTCTCCCCTCTCCCTCCTCTTCTCTCCTCTTCAAGCCTTCCTCATATTCAAGATTTCAGTTTATTCCTTCCTCTCGCCTTCCTCTTCCTTCTCTTCTCTTTCTTTTCCTTCCCTTATTTTCCGTCCCCTTTCCCCTCATCTTCCCCTCCTTCCTTCACTCCCCTCACTTTCCTTTCCTCTTCAAACCTTCCTCATATTCAAGATTACAGCATTTCTTCCTCTTCTTTCTCTTCTCTTCCTTTTCTTCTCCTCCCTGTCTCTCCCCTTTCCCCCCCATCTTCCCCTCTCCTTCCTTCTCCCCCCTCACTCTCCTCTCCCCTTCAAGCCTTCCTCGTATTTATTCCTTTTCCCTTATTCCCTCCCCATCCATACTTCCCCTTCCTTCCCTCTCCTTTCTTTCCTCCACTCACTCTTCTTCTCTTTTACTTTTCTTCATATTCAAAATTACTCTTTATTTCCTCCCCATCCCCTTTCCTTTCCCTTTTCCTCTCTTCATCCCCTTCCGTCTCTCTTCCCTCCCTCCCCTACGTTCCCTTACATTTTACCCCTTCCCCATACAGTTACTCCCCTTTCCCTCTCCCTCCCTTTATCCCCCTTTCTCCTTCCTGCCTCTTCCCCTCAAGCCTTCCTCATATTTAAGATTTACCCCAAAATACAAAAAAAATAGTAAGTCTGTATCTGAAGGTAAAATGGAGAGACTATTTTTTACATAATCTCAGTTTTCATCCCTCAAGCTTTCCTCATAGTTCAGATTTATGCAGAATAATTAACAAAGAATTAAATTAATCTTTCGGTGTTAAAATAGCCAGGTCCTCTCTCAAGTATTAAGTCGCTATATCTTATGGTAAAATGTGTAGTTCTTTCTTTCGTATGTTAATTCCTCGACGCTATCTCAAACTTCCCTCATATTTAAGATTGAGTCGGATAAGAAATAATTAAGTTTTTTTTACATATATTTATTTTATTATTTTTTTTTTACATCAGAGGACACGGCTCAAGGGCAATAAAAGGAATACAAAAATAAAATAAAATAAAGCTCGCTACCCGCCGCTCCTATAAGAGATAAAAGTAAGGAGTAGCCATTGAAGATTTGCTATGATATTTTAGTACATATTATTTTCTGTCTCTCTACCTCTCTCTGTCTCTCTATGTCTGTCTCCCCCCATTCTCTCTCTCCTCAATACACGCCACATAATCATCTCTCTCTCTCTCTCTCTCTCTCTCTCTCTCTCTCTCTCTCTCTCTCTCTCTCTCTCTCTCTCTCTCTCTCTCTCCGTTGACTCGTCTCCTTTCATACATACGCCATATCTTCCCCTCGCTTATATCTTAAAAGGTAGAATTAACTATTTTTGGATCGTTTTCTTCTTCATCCTCAATCCTTTCTAATATTTCAGATTTGGTCAGACTAACAAGTGGGTAGGTTATCATATATCTTAAGGTAGAGGGAATAGTTTGCTTGTATCCTTCCCTTCTTCATCTCCACTCCTTCATAATACGTAAGACTTTGAATAAATGATAAATAAACTGATATAATTTAAACTGGAATAAGTCAGGTTCTCTCTCTATCGTGTTTTGCTTCTCTGAAAACTCGACTTGTGTGTGTGTGTGTGTGTGTTCTGTGATGTAGTTATTGATGTGTGTGTGTGTGTGTGTGTGTGTGTGTGTGTGTGAGTGGGCGTGTGTGTGTGTCCCAGGTTACGTACACACACTCGACGCTAACTGTTGCTATTAGCGGACACAAGCATCAGAAAAACAACGTCAAAGAATCAGGCTTAAGGGTTTCAAGAGGGCTTCACCGCACACACAAGAGGGACGCAGATTCATTTAAAGTTGGAGTTCCTCGCGTGAGTCTCGTCTTGTTTTACCCGAGTTTTATACAAGTGCCACGAGGTTTTGGTATTGTTTTATATACTGAATTTTCTAAGGCATTTCTGATACATAAAATGGCCATGTTCTTGATACTACTTGTCTTTTATGTAGGAGAAGGCTAATGTGGTATCTTTAATGATCTCTTTTACTGGAGCAGCGATTAGCGTTTTTTTTTTATTACCTCCTTTATTTTTTCTACTTCTGTTACCTAAAATGGCCATGTTTTCAATAGTATTTCTGTCTTTTATGTGGGTGAAAACAAATGCGGTATCTCTACTGTTATCTTTTACAGGAACAGCGATTAGCGTTTTTTTTATTTCCTCCTTTCTTTTTTTCTTTTTCTATAATTAAAATGGCCATGTTTTCAATAGTATTTCTGTCTTCTGTGTGGGTGAAAACAAATGCGGTATCTTTACTGTTATCTTTTACAGGAACAGCGATTAGCGGTTTTTTTTCCTCTTTTTTTTCCTTTAAGCCGCTTTCTTTACTGTAAAAAAAAAAATCTCTATCTCCCTGTCTTTCTGTCATTGATCTTCCTCTTTCGATGCACTCAAAACAAAGCGAGATAAGATTTTACGTGAGATAACGGAAAGAAGAGCAAAATCTTTTATAAAACCTCAAAATCTACTTTTTATCAACTATATGAAAATGGTGCAACAAAGAACTCATCCCCTTCTTACCATCTATGGCAAAATCATACGTTATGGAACTTTGATAAGGGAAGATTTTGTGTCCATCCGAGGTATAGCAACACAGAACTATAGACGCCGCAGTAGTGGAAGTGTAGTATTGGTAGGTGTATTAGTAATGGTGGTAGTATTGGTAGTAGAAGTAGTAGTAGCTGTAGCAATATTAGTATTAGTATCAGTATTATTGGTAGCAGCAGTAAAGGGAGTTGTGATGAGGGGATAACATCAAACAGGAGATGAGAAACAGAGCAGCAACGAGGCCAAAAGGAGATTGAGTAAGTGCCGTAACTCTTTCAACAAAGGAGTATCAAGACACCTCTATTAAAAATTAACCTAATTAACCTCTCTTCTGGACACTCTATTCTATCATATTTCATGGAACCAGTGCACAGAGGTCTTTTTTTATTGTTTTTGCCCTTGTGATGTTTCCTGTGCCGTAAATAAAAATAAAATCAGGGCTTGGATGGGTAACTAATTCAAATGAAGGGAAAACGAGAGAGAGGTAGATTATGAGGCGATGCGGGATAGTTGTGCAGGAGAGGCAGGTATGAATATAGACTTGCTGCTGTGCTTGGCTCGTGTGAAACAGAACGTAGGAGTATAGAGGGGAGTGAGGGAAGTGCAATTATGTTAACGTGTGAGTGTGATATTAAGGGCTTACGGGAGAGTATATGAGAGGGGAAGGTATGGCGAGGGTATGAAAGGACAATGAAAGGAGTTAATGTAGAGAGAGAGAGATGATTATGTGGCGTGTAGTGAGGAGAGAGAGAAAGGGAGGAGAGATACAGACAGAGACAGAGAGAGGGACAGAGACACAGACACAGATAAAATAATATGTACTAAAATAACATATCAAATCTTCTGAAATATATAAAAAAAATAATAAATCCCTTACGCAAATTTCATGAACTAATCGTGTACAAAAAATATGTACAAAAAACTGATAATTCTAACCTCCAAGAAATAATAAAGGAGAACCAAAGAGTAACATTGAAAAAAAATAATGAAGAGGAGGAAGAGGAGGAGGAGAAGGAAGAAGAGAAGAAGGAGGGAAACAAAGAAATAAACAATAATAAATCTACAAGGACTAAAAAAAAAAAAAAAAACCCTGATGCCCAAGAAAGAGAAAAAAGCAACAGTGAAAAAATAGGATACAAAGGAGAAAGAAAAGAAGGAGAAGGAAGGGAACAACCAAGAGGAGAAGGAGGAGGAGGAGGAGGAGGAGGCCACCAAATAGAAAAAGCCAGCGGTATATAGGATAGGCGAGGCGCGCAAAACCTAAAACCACAACACACACAAACACACACACGCTCACGAACAGGACAACATAAGAGGGAGGAGGGAGACAAGCAAGCAAGCGGACAGGCGGGCAGGCGGCGGCGGCGGTGGCGGGGCGGAAGCAACGGCTGGGGACAGCAGGCGGCGGGGGTGGGTTTAGTGGTCGCGGCGGCGGTATAGACAAGGCGAGACAGGACAAGCAAGGCACAAAATCGCAGAATAGGGCAAGGACGGCACGCGGCGACCCTGATGAATGGAAATGATATGCATAGGGCAGATGTTAACATGAGAGGGTTGGCGGAAGGGCGCGTGCAATGCCGGGGGACATATTTATAAGTGAATTACGCAAAACGGATAAGCTTGGGAATGGAAAGGCGACAGGAGCAGATGGAGTATATGCTGCCATGATTAAGCATCGAGGGGAATATGTACTGGACGGCGAACGAAAGGGATGACGCGGGGATTTTGGAGGTCGAGAGGGTGAGCTGGGATGTAACTGAGGTTGGTAGGAGTTATATTATGTCCGCTGGATTTGGGATGTTGTAGAGAGGAACTGAGATGGTGAAAAGGTTAGAAGGAGTAAAACTATATCATTGTGAGAGAGGAAAGAGAAAAAGTTAGAAGGAGTGAAAACTGATTGGTGTGAGAGTTGTCTTAGGAAATGAAGGAACGAAAGAGGAAAACGCAGTGAAAGGTAAACTAAAATAAGAATGTTTAGTAGGTTTTGAACGTCGAAAGGAAAAACTGAGGAGTGAAAATATATATCATAGTGAGAAATAAGAAAGGGAGATATTTTAGCAAGGGCACTGAACTGTAGAGGTAAATTTGACCAATGTGAGAGATAAGAAAGAGAGATATTTTAGCAAGGGCATTGAACTGTAGAGGAAAATACTGTGAAGGTTGTTAGACGCACACACACACACACACACACACACACACCCCTACCCTCGCCCCCCCCCAACACCTCATCCTTCTCATTTAACACGATCAGTTGAGTCTTTGCCAAAGGACCCCATTTTACCCTCCCTTTTCGAACGTTCAGAAAGAGAAAAGAAATAATGGGAAGATAGAAAGATAGATAGAAAGATAGAAAAAGAAAGTAAGAAATGTAGAAGAAAAAATAAAGAAAAAAATATACACAGACACTGACAAAAAAAAAAAACAATACAAACAGATACACACAAACACACACACACACACACACACGTAGAGGAAAGGCAAGGAAGACAGAATTAAGAAAAGACTGAATTAGGGAGAAAGAAAGAAAGAAAAAAACAAGAACAGGGAGGGAAGGAATAGAAAAGAGAGGTAATAGGAACAGAGAAAAAGTGGATGATAAAGAAAGGGAACAGAAAAGCTGATAAAGAGGAAGAAGAAAATAAAAGACGATAGGTAGAAAAATAAGAAAATAAGAAGGAAAATGAAGAAAAGGAGAGAGAGAGAGAGAGAGAGAGAGAGAGAGAGAGAGAGAGAGAGAGAGAGAGAGAGAGAGAGAGAGAGAGAGAGAGAGACAGAGAGAGAGAGAGAGAGAGAGAGAGAGACAGAGAGAGAGAGAGAGAGAGAGAGAGAGAGAGAGAGAGAGAGAGAGAGAGAGAGAGAGAGAGAGAGAAAGGAAGAACTTACAGAGGAAGAGAAGGAGAAAAAAAAATAAGAAAAAAGAATAAATGAGGAAAGAAAGAAGGAAAAGAGGAGGAGGAGGAGGAGGAGAAGGAGGAGGAGAACTTTAGGTGGTGTGGAAAAAAAAAAGTAAAGAAAGAATATGTGATGAAGAGCAGAAGAGACGAAAAGAAGGGAGGATAAAATAAGAGTATATGTTGAAGTTGAAAATGAGAAAGAGGGTGAAAGAGAAAGAAGAAAAGAGGTGGAAGGATGAATGACAAGGTGGGATGAAAGGGAGGGTGGAAGGAAAGAAGGAAGAAAAAATGGAAGGAGAGAGAAAGGAAGAGGAGAAGGAGGATGAGAGAGGAGAGAGAGAGAGAGAGAGAGAGAGAGAGAGAGAGAGAGAGAGAGAGAGAAAGTTTTCTTGGGGAAATTTTATAACTTGGGGAGACTCACCAGTAATCTCTTTTTGATGGGGAGGAAGGGAGGGGGAGGGGAGGGGAGAGGAGGAGGGAGGGGAGGTTACTGGGATGGGAGGGGAAGGGGGGAGGGGTTGGGAGGGGGGATAAAAGGTGAATGGGTAGGAGATGAAAGGGATGGGGAAGAAGATGGGGTAGCGGGGGAGGAGGAAAAGAGGAGGAAGATGGGGAGAGGAGTGAGAGGGGAGAGGAGGAAGATGATGGAGAGGGGTTGTATGGGAGGGGGAGGGGGGGAGGAGGGGAGACTGAATGGAAGAAAGGGGAAGTGCAGAAGAGGTGAGAAAAAGGAGGAAGAAGGAGGGAAGGGATAAGGAGAAGAGAAGAGGAGAAAGGGCAGAGCTGGGAGAGAATGGAAAAGGGGGGGGGGTGAGAGGAGTCAATCTTAACATATAATTCAATCCCTTTCACTATCAGATTTCTCCTCCTGTTCTTCCCTCCTCGAGCTAATTTGTCATCTTCTTCCTTCCTTCCTCCCTAGCTTTTCATTTCCTTACTTTACTCATTTCCTTTCTCCTTCCTCCCCTCTCATCATCTTTGTCAATTTTAATCCATCCTCTTCCTCCTTTTCCTCTACCTTCGTTTCCATTCATCGTATTTCTCCAACAATCCCTCACTTCCCCTCTTCCTCCTCTATTTTTTATCTCCCTCCTCCCCCTCCCTCCCCTTCGAGTCCGGGCCGCCCTGCCGAGGATGCTGGTGCCGCCGGGGGTTACCTGACACACCTGTGGACGCCGCGGCCTATTAGTGTCGGGTTAGGGAGCCTCCGAGGTGACACACGACGCCGGTTTTCGAAGCTCGGAGAAGAAGGTTGTGATGAGTTTGTCTTGTGGGTTTTGTTAAATGACTCCCTTTCTTTGTTGTTTCTCTCTCTCTCATTACTACTTTATTCTTTCTCAGTCTCTTTCATCACCTCTTTCTCGGGGGTGGAGGCGTCGAGTGAGTGAAGGGATGCGCCCCCCTACGTCTTCACATCCCATCTCTTCCCTTTCCTTCTCTTTCCTTACCATCTCCTCCCTTCTCTTTTCCTTAGTTTCCCCTGTCATTCCTTTCCGTCTCTTTCCTCTCCTTGCCATGGTCTCCCTCCCCATCCCTTCCCTCGCCTTTCCCTTTCTTCCCATCCTATTCCTTCCCTTCTCTCCCCTCGCCATTTCCTCCGTTTCCCTTCCTTTCCATCCCCTTCCCATTCCTTGCACCTCTGTCAATCTCCCAAATCATTCTTTCCCTCCCCTTTCCTTCCCTCTTCTCGCCATCTCCCTTTCCTTTCCCTTTTCCTTCCCTTCCCAGCCCTGACACATTCCTGCCTTCCTTTTCCTTTCCTTCCTTTATCTCTCCATTCCCTTTCTTCCAATCCCATCTCTTCCATTCCTTCCCTTCGGTATCTCTCCCGTTCCCTTCCTTTCCCTACCAATCCCTCTCACCTTCTCTCTCCTCTCAATTTCCTCCATTTCTTTCCCTTCCTTTCCCTTCCCTGTCATTTCCACCCTCATTCTTTCCCTTCCTCTTCTTCCTTCCCTTCCCTTCCCTTGCACCTCTGTTCCCTTCCTTTCCCTCGCCATCTCCTTCCAGTCCCATCCCATCCCTTCCCTTCCCCTGTCTTTCCTTTCCTCTCCTTCCCACGCCATCTCCTTCTGTCCTTCCCTTCCCTCCCACCTCTGTCATTCCCGCATCCTTCTTTTCCGGCAACTCGCTGGGCAAAGAAAAAAGAAAACGGGGGCGGCATAAAAGAGAGCAAGCAATAACTCGTCTTTTTTAGGGCGGCAAACGAAAGCTAAGCGATCTAATATCCACTTCAAGGGAGCCGCCGACGACCAGGAAAAAAGAGGAGGAGGAGGAGGAGGAGAGGGAGGAGGAGGTAAAGAAAAAAAATATATGAGAGGGAGAGGGAGGCTGCAGGGATGAAAGTTGAGAAATATATGAAAAAAAGGAGGAGGAGGAGGAGGAGGAGGAGGTGAGAGGAAAGCGAATATTGTGGAGAAAAGAATATTGGAGGAAAGTGGGAGGGAATAGTTAGATGAAGGAGGCAAAAAAAAGAAGTGGAGGAAGGAGGAGATGAGAGGGAGGGAAGGAAGACGTGGAGAGAAAGATAAGGAGGAGAAAGATGAGGAGGAGGAGGAGGAGGAGGAAGACGTCGATAAAGAGAGGAGGAGGAGGAGGAGGAGGATAAGAAATATGTGAAGAGAATAAAGGAGGGAAGAAAAGGGGAGAAAAGAGGGAGAGAAAACATTAAAAAGGAAAGATTTGGAATAAAGAAGAATGGAAGGAGAGAGAAAGGAAGGGAAAAATGAAGAGAGAGAGAGAGAGAGAGAGAGAGAGAGAGAGAGAGAGAGAGAGAGAGAGAGAGAGAGAGAGAGAGAGAATGAAGGGTGACAGGAATAAGAGGTGATAATGGAGGGAGATGAAGATGGGGCAGCGGAAAACATGGAAGAGGAGGAGGAAGAAGAGGAGGAGGAGGAGGAGGAGGAGGAGGAGGAGGAGGAGGAGACAAAGATGAGGAGTATCAAGACCTCTTTCCACCCCCTCTCTCTCTCGGAGGGGTTAACGAGGCCTGTGATTGGCCCAGACGCTGACGAAGGACATTGGATATTTGTTTCTCTCTCTCTCTCTCTCTCTCTCTCTCTCTCTCTCTCTCTCTCTCTCAATCTCTCTCTCAATCTCTCACACAGCTTTGCACGTCAATACTTTTTTTTCCTTCTTTTTTTTTCTCTCTATATAAGTTCTCTTCTGTCTCATCACGGAGCAACAGTGAGACGTGGTGAACAGGGCTGCATGCTTCAATAATCAAGTAAGACCATGATAGACAGATTATACTATACTACTATACGGAGCTTTTATAGTAGCAGTCTGGTAACATACACTCCCAGGTCTTTCTCTGCCTCTGTGGTGGATAGTGGAGTGTTTCCCATGTGGTATTTTAATTCTGCATGACTTTACATTTTTCTTCAATGAATTTCAGCAGCCACCTTTTGTTCCATTCCTGTAGCTTGGTGATGTCTTCTTGTAGGAAATCCGCAGTCATGGGTTAAGAGGAAACATGTTATAGGAAAAAGTCGGATACATAACTTAAGAAAACCAAACGGTAGACCCAAGTATTGCAACGGGAGCGCAGTTATAATGGTCTTGAAAAGTTTTACGGCGAACTCCATCATTCAGCCGTTCAGCGCCAGAGTGAAGCAGGAATGGATATCACAGACGTTCAGCCCCAGAGTGAAGCAGGAATGGATATCACAGACGTTCAGCCCCAGAGTGAAGCAGGAATGGATATCACAGACGTTCAGCCCAGAGTGAAGCAGGAATGGATATCACAGACGTTCAGCGCCAGAGTGAAGCAGGAATGGATATCACAGCCGTTCAGCCCCAGAATGAAGCAGGAATGGATATCACAGACGTTCAGCCCCAGAATGAAGCAGGAATGGATATCACAGACGTTCAGCGCCAGAATGAAGCAGGAATGGATATCACAGACGTTCCGCGAGTAATAAAAGACGGAGTTTAAGAGGTACTGAAAAGTGTGAAAAGGGGGAAGCCTTGCGGGGAATAACGTATTAGTTGAGTTCCTATAAAGGACGCCAGGGAGAAATTGCCGCAGAAAAAACTACCGAAGTTTCTCACTAAATATCTCGAAAAAGGAAAAACTCTGAAAGTCTGAAAAAAAAGTCATGATGCCAATACATAAAAAAGGAAGAATACGAGTTAACTAAACCAAGTATCGGCCCGTCAACTTACTGTCACTGATATATAAAATGTTCACAAAAGTAATCTCACAGAATTCCAGACGCATTATATTCTGACCAGGAGGAGGAGGAGGAGGAGGAGGAGGAGGAGGAGGAGGAGGAATACATAGGAATTTGTCGAACTCTTGAAGACATTAAGATTGAAGAACGACTACTATAGATACCGGAAAACTCGAAATTAGAAAATAAAATGGGTTAGACGAGGAGGAGGAGGAGGAGGAGGAGGAGGAGGTGAGCGGAAAGCGAATATTGTAGAGAAAAGACTATTGGAAGAAAGTGGAAGAGAGAGAGGAGAGAGGGAGAAAAGACGTGGAGAGAAAGATAAGGAGGAGGAGGAGGACGGAAGACGGCGATAAGAAGAGAAGAGGAGGAGGAGGAGGAGGAGGAATGAACTGGCTATCGGAGTCGGTTCTCAACTAAGGATCACAATCGGACAATACACCAGGTAACAAGAAAAAACAAATGAGAGCAGATAACCACACATTGAGCGACAGAAGGCAATCGACTCACTAGAAATTGTTGTGGTACTGAATGTGATCCGACGAAGGGGCGCAAGAGAATTTGTCGAACTCCTGAAGACATTAAGATTGAAGAGAGACTAGTAACCTTCACATAGATACCAGAAAAGTCCGCATTAGGGAAAAAAAGAGACAGAGAGGCAAAATATGACCGACATAGCTTACTGGGTGCCTTAACTTAAATAACGTTGAGAAGAAGGAATACAGGGAATGTAATAGGGAGGGAACACTTCAGTACTTTACAATATGATGCTAACAATGTATTTTTTAGGGAGAATAGTGGTGATCTGCCTCCTATGGTACAGGAATTAATTAGGAGAATTCTACAAGAGGGATTAACAGTAAATAAGAGAACCTAATGTTATGTTCAACCTTCATGCTTAAAACGAAAAAAAAATCATCCAGGGGTCAGCTTTTTTATTTTTTTTATTTTCTTGTTGTTTTTGTTGTTGTTCTTCCTGTTCTTTTTGTTCTTGTACTTCTTGTTAATGTCGTACTTGTTCATGCTCCTGTTCTTGTTGTTCTTGTTCTCGTTGTCACTGCTCTCGATATACTTTCTCTTTTCTCTTTTTCTTTTTCTTCTTTTTCTCCTTCCTTCTTTTTTTCTTTTTCTTTTCCTTTTACCTTCTTCTTCTTCTTCGTCTTCGTCTTCTTCTTCTTCTTCTTTTTCTTTTTCTTTTTCTTTTTCTTCGTCTTCGTCTTCTTCTTCCTCTTCTCCTTCTTCTTCTCCTTCATAAGCCTCTTTTTCTTCTATAATATGTGGATGCATATTCAACACCTGCCTCCCTCCCCCCCCCCCCCTCCCAACCACACCTCCTCGCCCTCTGACCAGCCACCTCCCTCTTCCTCCCTGCTTCCTCAACTCAACTTGGGCAGAACAAAAAATCTTAAGCAAAAGTTAAACGCACGTAAAAAAATATGGAAATGAAAGAATGCAGACACGCTGAAAAAAGATAATGGAGTAAGTTTTGAGAATGTAACGAGTGGAAGTTTAGAGATAAAAAAAAAATATATATCCATAAAGTAATATAAGTTAGTATGTAGTCTCGATAAGAAAGAGATAGATAGTTAGAAATATATAAAGAAAATTAGTTTAACAATGAAGCCAATAGACAAACAGGCAAGCAGGGAGCAGATAAGCAGGAAAATGAGTAGGTAGACACCCCCTTTTTCTACCCCCCCCCTTTTCTACCACCCCCATTTCTCCCAAACCCATTTCTCCCAAACCCATTTCTTCCAGACCCATTTCTCCCAAACCCATTTCTCCACCCATTTCTCCCATTCTTTTCTCACCCTTTTCTCCCAATTTTCTCCACCCCATTTCTCCCAAACCCATTTCTTCCACCCCCATTTCTCTCACCCCTTTTTCTCTCACCCCTTTTTCTCCCACCCCCCTTTTCTCCCTATCCTCTTTTCTTCCCACCCCCATCTTTATTTAATGTCAAAACTAGGGCTATGGAAAAGAAGCAGAAGAAAAAGAAGAAAAGAGAGGAGGAGAAGAAGGAGAATGACTGAACAAGCAACCTTAGCCTTATGCTATTTATCTTACATTAGAGGTTTAGGAGGAGGAGGAGAAAGAAGAAAATGAAATGGAAAAAAAAGGATAAAAAAGAAAACTACAAAGAAGAGAGGGTGAAAGAGGGAGAAGGGAGACAAGGGGTTAGTGAGAGAGAGAGAGAGAGAGAGAGAGAGAGAGAGAGAGAGAGAGAGAGAGAGAGAGAGAGCGAATAAGGGAGATAAGGAATGGTGAGATGTAGGGAGAGAAAAGGGTGAAGAAGAGTGGAAATGAAGAGCAAAAAAAGGAGAAAAATAAAAAAAATTAGAAGGGAGCAGAAAACAAGATCAAGAAAACAACGAAACGACAACACAACAGGTAGAGGAAGAGGAGGAAGAGGAAAAGGAAGAAAACACTAAAAAAGAAAGACAAGGAAAAGAGAAAAAACAAAGGTGTGGGAGGGTGGCAAAGGGGCAGCGGAACCATCAACCAAAATAAGTGCAAACTCCAAAACATTAAACCAAAGAAAATGGGAAGTGGAGTGCCCATTTTCCTCGCCACCTTGCAGAAAACCCGGCGAAGGGAGTACTTAGCTATTCAATAAGGCCCTTCTGACCCTCGCGACCCATGAAGGACGGGGAGCCAGTGGTCAAAGGGGGCTAGGAGCAGGGGATGGGTTGAAGGTGAAGGAAGAGAGAGGAAAATGTCGGAGAGTAATAGAAAAGCGGATGGCAGAGACAAACCAAATGTTGAGGGCAGAGACGATGGATGACTGAAACGAAGATAGAACCAGATAGAGATGGATGAAAGAGAAAGGCATGAAAGTGGAAGACAGGCAGAAATAAGAGTCGGAAGAGAAAAAAAAGCAGAATTGCATGAGACAGAAAGGAATTGCAGCCTCAGAACAGAATTTAGTTAAACAGGCAGCGACAATGCCGAAAACAGAAACAAAAAAATAAATATAAGAGATGGATGAAAACGAACTATAAGCCAGTGGAAAACGCGATGAAAGAAAAAAAGGGAAAGAGAGAATTAGAAAAAAAACAAGAGAAAGGGACAGAAATATAAATAAGTGGAAGGAACAACAACAGACACGAAAACGAAGGTCAAGAGATGAAAGCGAGACAGACAGACACAAACAGGAGTCGTCGGAGAGATCGTCGTCGGAGTAGGTGTCGGAGTCAGAGGGCGAGGAGGAGGACGAGGAGGACGAGGAGGAGGAGGGCAAGGAGGAGGAGGGGGAGAAGGAGAAAAAAGAGACTAAGGATGGATGACGGAGGCGGGAAGCGGAGTCAACATTAAGCAGCAGAGCGCGTCGAGAGTCGGGGCGATGCATCACGATCGTCGGGAGATGAGCGAGTATCTGTCTGGCCCGGGAAAATATCGCTTAAGCGCCCTTCTAATAACACAGTGGGCGCCCCGGGTGACACGAGGGATTTATTGGCGTGTCAGCAACAGCAACACGAGAAGCAGTGAAGGTCTTATTGGGTTGGGTTGGGTTGGGTTGGGTTGGACTGGGTTGGGTTGGACTGGGTTAGGCTGGGATAGGTTGGGTCGAGTTGGGTTCGGTTCAGGTTGGATTGGGTTGAGTTGGGATGGTTTGGCTTGGTTTGGTTGGGTTGGGTTCAGGTTGGATTGGGTTGGGATGGTTTGGTTTAGTCTGGTTGGGTTGGGATCAAGTTGGATTGGGCTGGATACGATTTGGTTTGGTTTTGGTTTGGATTGGTTTGGGTTGTGTTGGGTTGTGTTGGGTTGGGATGGATTGAGTTGGGTTGGATTGGCTGGATTAGGTTCAGCTTGGGTTAGCCTGTGTTGGGTTGGGTTGGGTTCAGGTTGGGTTCAGATTAGAGTAGGTTGGTTTGGGTTGGGATAAAACTCTACCAGGCTACCACTTTCTTCCCTACTAATATAACAAGCAGTCTCAAAACCCTTAGACTAACACCATTTCCCCTCTCAATATAATATCCATTCACGGCATCCTAAAGGCATCACTCAAACATTTTGGCGCCAAATAACACACACACATTTGACAAGGCTTTCGTAGGACTTCTGAGTATTTCCATGGGTACTCTTATGACCCTGGTGGTAGCCTGACCCATCCTCTGTACCATGAACCTAAAAATACACTCATTAAAACTTGATTAATCTCGTTCTTGGCCTTAGTAATTGTCGTTGTGAGAGTAGAATCTGCCTAAGAGTACCAATATTTTTTTTACAACAAAGGAGACAGCTCAAGGGCACAAAAAAGGAAACAATAATAAAAAAAAGCCCGCTACTCGCTGCTCCTAAAAAGAATCCAAGGAGGTGGCCGAAAGAAGGGTCAATTTCGGGAGGAGAGGTGTCCTGATACCTCACCCCTTCCCCTTCGCTATCATAAAAGGTTACATACGTATGAAGAGGCGATGCGGGTGCTGGGAGAGACAGGGACGGAGTGAGGGCGGTGGAAGGGGACGTATGGAAGGGGAGCACCCATTTATAGGCGTCCCCCCTTCGCCGTCCGGGTCCAATATTCCGTTTTCTATGTCTCCGCCGTTATCATTCGCAGGTTTCATTGTATTAAGGCAAATAAGCCGTGAAATTCCTTTAATAACTCGACAGATGGTGCTGAGGGCTTTAGGGAGGAAGGGAGAAGGGAGGGAGGGAAAGGGACAAAAGGAGGGAGAGGAGGTGATGGAAGAGGAGGAGGAGGAGGAGGAGGAGGATGCAAGTATATGACGAGGGGAGAGGAAGAGGAAGGAGAAGAAGGGTATGGTACGAAGGGGAGAAAGGAAAATGAAGAAGAGGAAAAAGGAAGATAAGAAAAATACGAAAGTTAAAGAAATGAAATGAAGGGACAAAAAGAACAAAAATAAAAGTAGAAAGCAATAAAAAAAGAAAAAGAAACAAAGAAAAATAAACTAAGGAGGAAAGAATTATAAGCAAGAATTAGCACACTGAAAAAACACTAAGAAAAGGAAAGAAAAAAAGAAGAAGGAAGAGGAGGAGAAGAGTACAGGAGGAGAAGAGGAAGAGGAAGAAAGAGGTAGAGGAGGAGACAGAAGAAGAAGAACAAAAAAACAACAAGAAGAACAAGAAGAAGGAGAAGATGACGATGATAGAGGAGGAGGAAGAGAGGAGGAGAAGAAGAGGAAGAGACAGAAGAAAAAGAACAAAAACAACAAGAAGAACAAGAAGATGATGATGATAGAGGAGGAGGAAGAGAGGAGGAGGAGGAGGAGGAGGAGGAGGAGGAGGAGGAAGAGGAGGAGGAACAGATTTATCCCTGTTATTGATAAAGTCATTTGTATGGAATTTATGGCAAGCTTCTTAAGGGGCAAATATTTTTTTCTTCTTTTTTTTCTTTCGCATCAAAGTTTGGGAGCGTCGCCTGCATCTCTGCCGGGTGGCTTTGAGAGTTCATTATAGCGTATGTGATGGCCCCCTTCTTTGTTTACTCTCTCTCTCTCTCTCTCTCTCTCTCTCTCATTTTTCTCTCTATATCTTTTTCCTCCATCATCCTTGTTCTCCCTTTTCTCTCCTTTTCCTTGCCTTTCCTTAAATTTATCTTCCTTTTCCTTCCATTTCCTTCTGTTTATTTCTTCTCCTTTCCCTTGTTTTTCCTTTCCTTTCCTTTCCCTTCCCGTCTCGTCATTTTCAAACCCTTTCCTTCATATCTTTACTTTCATTCTCTTATCTTTCCTTCCCTTCCCTTCCTCTTCTCTATATCTCTTTTCCTCCATCCTCTTCTTCAGTCTTGCTTATGCCCTCTGCCACCTCTCCCTCCCTCTCCCTGCCTCTTCTCCCCTTCCCACTCCCTCCCCCCTCTCCTCTCTTGTCACCGTCCTCTCCTCCTCCTCCTCCTCGTCTCTTCAGTCAGTTGGATATGAGACTCGGTTCGGTCACTCTTCCATCAATTGCTGTTAAGGCTTTTTACACGCCGCCTTGCAATCTTAGTTTTTTTACCTTTCTCGACTGCCCTCTCGCGGCCGCAATATGAAACACTCGAGCGGTCTTGGCAAAGAAATAAATAATGGAGAAAAAAAAGAAAGATTTTTTTGATATATAGGCTTCCAATATTGTTTGTTTTTCATGGAGTTCTTGATAATAATAGTTTGTGAGATTTGGAGAGGAAAATGAGAATGTGTGGGTTTGTGATTGTGTGTGTGTGTGTGTGTGTGTGTGTGTGTGTGTCGCCACCAAGAAATAATAGGATGAGGTTTGGGAACGGAAACAAGAAGAATGAGACAAAAAAGGGGAGGAGGAGGAGGAGGAGGAGGAGGAGGAGGAGGAGGAGAGAGAGAGAGAGAGAGAGAGAGAGAGAGAGAGAGAGAGAGAGAGAGAGAGAGAGAGAGAGAGAGAGAAAGTCACATAAGATTTGAAATGCAGAGAGTAAGTGAATTTAACCTCGAGAGAAATGAAGGAAAGTGAAGTAAAAAAAAAAAAGAAAGAAAGGAACAAGAAAGAATAACAGAGAGAAATATTAAAAAGAAAGAAGAAAGAGGAAATAGAAAATAGTTGGAAAGAGAAGAGATGATAATAAAGGAAAAAAACATCAACGAAAAAAAAGAAATAATTGATGTAGAAAAATGAAAGTGGAGAGAAAGGCGAAAGAAAGAGAATAACGAAGGATTCAATAGAGAGAAAACAAAAAAAAAAAAACGAAATAAAAAAGAAAAGACTCAAAAAGAACCAAATTACAGAAGAAAAAAAGCAAATCAAAATAAGAAAAAAAATTGAGCATGGAAAAAAATGAAAAGAAAAACCATGAAATAAGAAAAAAAATGATAAAGAAAAAAATAAAGAAAAAGAGAGAGAAAGAAACAGAGAGGCAAAGACCGTGCTGCAAAAAGTATAACAACAACAACAGGAAAAAAAACAATATCACGACACAAAGAAAAAAACTAAAAGAGGAAAAATGAAGCAAAAGAAGAAAGGGAAAAAAATAAATAAAAGGGAGCGAAAAAAAACGCGTCAACAACTGGTATTTAAATTTTTCCTCCTCCGCTTATGGTGTGTCCTTGATGTCTATTTTTCCTCTCTCTCCCTCTCTCTCCCTCCCCTTGCCATGGTCTCCCTTCCTCTGTCTCCTCTCTCTCCCCTCTCTCTCCTTTTCTCCCTCATTCTCCCTGCTGATCTATCCTGCTCCTCCCTGAAATCTCTCTCTCTCTCTCTCTCTCTCTCTCTCTCTCTCTCTCTCTCTCTCTCTAAACACACACACACACACACACACACACACACACACACACACACACACACACACATTATTTCTACCTCTTTTTCTCTTTCTCTCTCTCTCTCTCTCTCTCTCTCTCTCTCTCTCTCTCTCTCTCTCTCTCTCTCTCTCTCTCTCTCTCTCTCTCTCTCTCTCTCTCTCTCTCTCTCTCTCTCTCTCAAACACACAAAAACACACACACACACACAGATGCAGAAACACACATTATCTCTCTTTTCCTCCCCCTCCCTCTCTCTCTCTCTCTCTCTCTCTCTCTCTCTCTCTCTCTCTCTCTCTCTCTCTCTCTCTCTCTCTCTCTCTCTCTCTCTCTCTAAAACACACAAAAACACACACACACAGATGCAGAAGCACACATTATCTCTCTTTTCCTCCCTCTCCCTCTCTCTCTCTCTCTCTCTCTCTCTCTCTCTCTCAGGAGCCAATAAATATGACAACCGGGTCCTGCGCGCGCCACACACTCAACAGAAAAGGCAATATCGCGAGGATTTCGTGTTGTGCTAAAAATGTGTCTGGCATCAATAGTGTTCCGGAGGCCGCCGGCACACGAGGATGGGGAGGGGGAGGGCGGGAGGAGAGAGGAGGGAGGATGGGAGACGGTTGAGGGAGGGAAGGATTGAGGGAGAAAAGGGCTGGTTGGGTTGGCTAGGGAAGGGTATGTGTGTGTGTGTGTGTGTGTGTGTGTGTGTGTGTGTGTGTGATAGGAACAGTTGTTAATAGAGGGTTAGGGAAAAAAGGAAGTTCGAGAGGGAGGATTGAGGAGGAAAGAGGGAAGGAGAGGGAGGGAAGGAAGGCAAGGATGTGTGAGAGGAAGGACCGTTAAAGGAAGGAGGTTAAGTAATATTGCGAAAAGAAGGGAGAGGGAAAGAGGGAGGGAGAGAAGAAGATGGTGGGATGGATGGTTGAGAGAGGGTTAAGGAAAGGAGAGAGAGAGGCCAGGTTTGCTGTGTGAATATATCTAACAGGAAGGGTTGTTAAAAAGATTCCGAGTATGGTTAGGAAGAAGAGGGATGGAGGGTGGAAGGGAAAGGCAGAGAAGGAGGTAGAGAGAAAGGGAGGAGGGAGAAAGGTATGGGAGAGAATTGAGTGAAGAAATGCAAAGTTGGCTGGGGGAAGGAAATTGATACTAAGGGTTGCTAAAAGAAGGAGGTTGAGGATAGTTACGAAAAGGAAAGAGAGAGAGGAAGGAGAAGAGGAAGGGACAGTTAAGGGGACGAAGAAGAGGAAGGATCAGTAATGGGAAGGAGAAGAAGAAGGGATAGCAAGGGGAAGGATTAAAGGAAGACTGGCTAAGCAGACGTGTGTATGGGTATATGAGTTACAGGAAAGGTTGTTAATAGAAGGAGGTTGATTATGGTAACGAAGAGGAGAGAGAGACTGTGAGGGAGAGAAAGGAGAACACACCCAGTCACAAAAGTCACACAATCTAAGTCAGTTCAACCAGTCAGTTCAACCAGTCACAACACAGCTTCAGTCAGTTCAATCACTCAGTACACAGCCACACAGCCTCAGCCAGTACACAGCAACATAGCCCAGTCGGTTTCAGTCAGTACAGCCCCATATCATCAGTACAGCCAGTCGCATTACAGCCAGTCAGTACAGCCACGCAGCCCCAGTCGGTTCAGCCGCTCAGCCACTCTTCTGGAAAATAGGAAAGCGGGATGATGCTCCAATATGTGTGAAAAGCGACTGCAGTTTTGGAAGGTGCGCGGAACAGGAGAGGAGAGGATGAGGATGAGGAGGAAACGAGGAAGGGTTGATGGGAGAAGAGGAAAAGGATGTGATGAAAGGAGAGATGAGGAGAAGACGAGGAGGAGATGAGGGTTAAGAGGAAAAATCAGTGGAGAAATGGGAAATGAGAAAAAGAGTAGAGATAAGTGAAGAGAGATGAGAAGAGGCGAGAATGGAATAGAGAAGCGTGGAAAGAAAAGTGCATACAGGGTGAGGCGGGGAAGAAGAAAAGGGTGATTGGGAGAAACAAAAACACTAAAAAGAGGGAAAGAGGAAATAAAGAAAAGGAAAACAGGAGAAGTATAAACGGTACAGAAGATGGAAGAGAGGAACATAGGGAGGGAAAAAAAAACATGATAGGAAGGAAAAGAAGGAAAGGAGTAAATTAAAAGCAAACAAGAGGAGGGGGAGAATGGATAGCTAAGGGAAGGCGAAAAGAAGTAAGGAGAGAGGAAAGAAAAAAATATGGAGAGAAGATAGGAGGAGGAGGAAAGGAAAAAAAGACGAAACTAGAGAATATAGGAAGGAGAGAGGAGGAGGAGGAGGAGGAGGAGAAGAGAGGCAGGATGCAACCGAAGTATATGGGAGGAGGAAATTGGAGGAGGAAGGAAAAAGAGAAGGCGAGAGAGACGGAGTGTGATCACGGAGGAAAGATTAAGGAGAAGGGAGGAGAGAAAAAGAATTGGAGGAGTAAAAGGCAGGAGAGAAAAAGAGAGTGAGGTGAGATGGAAAGGGAAGGGGATGAGGTAGGAAGGTAGGAAGGTAGGTAGGTAAGGAGTGAGAGAGAGAAGGAGGGAGGGAAGGAGGGAAGGAAGAAGCGAGGGAGGTAGGTAGGTAGGTAAGTATTGAAGGAGAGAGAGAGAGAGAGAGAGAGAAACAGGGAAGCAAGGAATAACAGAACAGAAGGGAAGGGGAGAGAAGGAGAGAAAACAGAGAGACAGAGAATAGGAAGGGAAGAGAGAGAGAAAGAGAGAGAGGGGTCATCGAGGGAACGAAACAAAAGGTAAGTCAGCCTTGCAAGCGATACGCCCTAATCAGGCTGCTGGGCTTCCGGGACCACTGCAGGGCGATCTGAGTCTTACGGTTCTTAAGGCTGAGGGCGGAGGTGGCAAGGCGCGCACACACCGTAATGGGCGGGAGCAAGCGGGCCTCTACCTGTGCGCTCGTCTACCTTTTCCCCGCCCCGCTCCACCTGACGGCCGCGAAGGGAGGCGCCCTGTTATTCTACCTCGGCCATTGTTGTGTTTCTTGTTCCTGGTGTTGTTGAGGAAATAGGTGAAGCAGAAGTGGTGGTAGTTATGATAAAAATGATAAAAATGATATAGTTTCGTTGTTCTTTTGGCACCATGACTATGAAAGCAGACCGGGCATTGTATAGTCTTAGTATGGTGAGTATAATGACCTGTTATGTTGTTTATTAGAGTTTTGTTATTCATTAGTGTTCATTACAGCCAAAACTTAAAATAATGTGCGTGTATATGATGGGTAACTCTTAACTTGCTTTTATATTTTATTTATGAACTTCCAACGGGTAGGAAAATGCGCTCTTATAAGTAAAATGAATACGGAATCATTTAAAAAGTTGCAAGCTTTCTGTATTATGGGTTTTACAATATGTGAACCAGACGCGTATCTCTAAAGCGTCGCGTGATTGGCACCTCCCCGGGCCGCTGAGCCGTGGGTGACGCGAGGGTCGTAGCTTACAAACTATCCATGTAATTCCTCTCTCATTATTCTCAGTGTATCTTCCTGCAAAATGTATTCCTGAAGACACTACTTAACCTAACCTAACTAACCTCACCTAAACCGGGCCGGGCGCTGAACACTGCTACAGTTTAGAAATACGCAGCCCCGACCTTCCTCAACTTCGCGAGTGTTGAGAGCTCTCGGACTTAGCGGTGTCCAGAGGGGATTTTGTCCAGGACGTGAGAGTGATGCAGTTTGGCGCGCGGCGAGGCGTGGCTCAGGCGTCCTCGGGGTGTCGTCTGAGGTCCCTCCGTCATCATTCTCTCGAGGGGCGACAGATTTCATTTCAAGCCTCGTCGTGCGAATGATCCCCGCTTGAAGAGGAGGGAATTTTAGGCCCATTCTGTCATTTCTTCCGCGTTCTCTGGTGAGTGTGGGTATCGATGTCCCTTTCCCCCCACTTCTCTCTGTTCCTCATCCTCTTCTCTCTCCTTCCCCCTTCTCTCTGTTCTTCTCTTAGTTCCTCCTCATCTCTGTTCCTCTCTGTTCTTCCTCCTCCCTGTTCCTCTTTTTCTTCTCTCTGTTCCTCTCCTACTCACTGTCCCTCCCCCTCCTGTCTGTCCATTTTCCCTCTCCTCTCTGTTTCTTCTCCCCCTCCTTTCTGTCCCTTCCCCTCCTTTCTGCTTCTCTCCTCCTCTCTATTCCTTCTCCCCCTCCTTTCTGTCCCTTCCCCTCCTTTCTGCTCCTCTCCTCCTCTCTGTTCTTTCTCCCCCTCCTCTATGTCCATTTTCTCTCTCCTCCCCTCCCCTGCCTCTCTCCTCCCCTCCTCTCTGCCCGCGCCGCCATCTGTGCACAAAACTCCGGCGATAACTGGGTTCCTGCCTCTGATCTATGCGAAGCTGCCTTTGGTTCGCGCTATAATTGTATAGGATAAGTGTAACGCACGAATGCCTCCGTCCACCCGCGTGCGTGATTGAAAATATTGTGATGCATTCTGAAGCGTCGTTTTCTCGTGTTAGGTATTTCGCGTTACTCGGCCTCTGCCACACTAAGCGAGGCGGCTATCCCTGGCACGGACTAGGAAGTGAGTTGCAAGCACGATAATACTCAGTAACACTATTTCC
>NC_066534.1:16625162-16635162 GCF_024679095.1 Eriocheir sinensis
ATATGAGGGAAATAAAAACGTCTTGATGCGGAGGCGAAGAGGGCGCCGATATCACCATTGCGTCCGTGTAGCAGTAATTCCAGAGCACCACGCCCTTACACGCCTCTGCCACGCCCTTACACGTCTCTGCCACGCCCTGCACATCCCTACAACGCCCTCTACATGTATACTATGACTTTCAGAGACCTCCACGCCTTCTTCATTTGCTAACCACCCCCTCAAAAGCATAATTAAGTCTTTGACATTCATTCTATAAGCAACAACACGGGTTTTATAGATTCACAACGCCATCTATGATTAGTCTTGCCTACTAAAGAATCGCCACCCCTTCTACATGATTCGAATCCATCCTTTGCAGTCTTATCATGTCTTCTATAGCCCAAACACCATAACATGCCCTTTACACAACCTACTTTGCCAACTGCAGTCTGGTTATCCCTTCTTCTAACCTTCGTTATTTTTCTATTCCTTCGTCTTCATTTCAACCCATAGTCTCGTTTTAGTGAACTGGACAAAAAATACCTTTTAAATATATTTTTCCAGTTCTTGAAGGTGATTTATTACTAGTGAATGTATGTATTTGGTATGTTTATGATTACTATACAGAAACATACATAGAGTGATATGCAGACAGACAGACAGACACACACACACACACACACACACACACACACACACACACAGAGGGAATGGCAGAAAGGCTTGAAATTACCTCCGTGTTGTCCATCACGGCGCAAGGCTTTCATTGCAGCTTCGCGTCATAAAAGCATTCCAAAAAATAGAAAAAGAAAAACACGGGAAAAAACAAACACACACACACACACACACACAAAAAAAAAACCATTGTGGGTCCATACGTGCATACACATCCGTCTGGCGTGGCGTGGCGAAAACAACACACACACACACACACACACACACACACACACACACACACACACACACACACACAGAGGCTTTCAGAATGGAGGTCACCGCAATGCCTATGACAGAAAAATAATAAAAAAGAGAGAGAGAAAAAAGAGAAACAATATGTGCCGCCGCTCCTCGCGTCGCCAATAACAACAGAAAGGATGAAAAAAAGTGAAAAAAATGAAAAGGGAAGGAAAAAGGGAAAAAAAAAGAGAATAAAATCGGTGTTTGACAAAGCTCATATGCATAGACAAGAGGGTCAAGCGTAAGAGAGAGAGAGAGAGAGAGAGAGAGAGAGAGAGAGAGAGAGAGAGTGTTTGGAATTCTAATATTGGTGCCTTTGTGTTGGAGAAGTGATGGTGAGCTGAGTGATTGTGGTGGTGTTGATGGTGATGGTGAGGGTGATGGTGATGGTGGTGGTGGTGGTATAGGCTAAGCTGTGTGTGTGACCTTGGTGCTCTCTCTCTCTCTCTCTCTCTCTCTCTCTCTCTCTCTCTCTCTCTCTCTCTCTCTCTCTCTCTCTCTCTCTCTCTCTCTCTCTCTCTCTCAGCACACACACACACACACACACACACACACACACACACACACACACACATACACACACACACACTTCAACCGTAAACTTTTTCAATCATCAAACATTCATCCCCCAAATCTTACTCGTGTTTTTTTTTTCGCTGTTTTTTTTATTCGTTTATCATTTTCTGGTTAATATTTGTTGGCGATCAGGATTTCATATGTAAAGGGAGACGAACCAAAACCTCTTATTTATCTAAGGTACAAATTTGGTTTCATATATACAAGAGCTAAGGGGATTAGGACGTTTTACTCTCATTCCTATTCACTCCCTTTCTCCCTCTCCCTTTTCCTCCCCTTTTTCTCCCTTTCTCTCCATGTTTGTTTCCCATTTCTCCCTCTCTTCTAGTCTCCACAATCCTTTCCCTCCCTCTCTTTCACTCCTCAGCTTCGTACCTTCCCTCTTCTTCCTCCCGCTGTTTTCCTCTCTCTCCCTCCGTCTGTCTCTCTTCTTCTCTCCTTTTACATTTTTTTCTTTATTGCTATTTTCTCCATCCATTTCTCCTTCTCTCCCAGCATCATCTTTTTTTTCTCCCTGTCTCTCCCACTTTAAGCATCAAACCCCTCCCTCCCTCTTTCCTTTTCTCTCCTTTTTCCTCTTTACCTCTCTCCCTTACGGTTTTTCTTTCATGTCCTTCTCTCCCCTTCCCTCCCTCTCTCCCAGCATCCATCTCCCCTTTTCCACCCCTCTCTCTTTCTCCCACTCTTTACATCAGTCCCTCCTCTCCTTCTCACTCTCCCGCTCTCCCTTCGTCTCCCCCTTTACGGTTTTCTTTCAACTCTTCTCTCCCCTTCAGTCCCATTCACTGATCCGGCTACGGGGAGGAAGACGGCATTTGAGAATCACTTTTGTCTGCGAGATTGGAAGCAAATGATTGGATTAAAATGTATGTGTGTGTGTGTGTGTGTGTGTGTGTGTGTGTGTGTGTGTGTGTGTGTGTCCCACACACACACACACACACACACACACACACACACACACACACACACACACACACACTTTGAATAGATTATGCTGAACGCGGTGGTGGTGGTGGTGGGGGGGGGTAGTGGTGGGGGGAAAGGGGGGGGACTGGTAGTGGAGTGTTCCTATGTATGTATGGATATGTGTATGTTATGTATGTGTGTATTTATGTATGCATGTATGTATGTATGTATGCAGTTAAGTGAGTGAGCTTGTGCATGCGTGTGTGCGTTAACGGTGCGCGACTGAATATAAATACATTTCGATCTCTATCTGCGTTCAAATGTGTGTGTGTTCGTCCGTTCGTTTGTGTTTAGCAGTCTACGTTTATACGCTTTCATGAATGTACGCGCGTATGTATCTATAAGCGTATGTACCTATCAGCGCATGGAGGGCTGGGTAAGTATATGTGAACGAACAACTCCGAAAAGCTTATACCACTCTTATCATATCATTGCCATTTACAAGAGTTATTGAAACAGTATTATAGTGAAACCAAATTGTCCAGTCCGTTTTGGCGTTGGCTCCCGCGGGTCCACTTCTCCCCTCTGCTCTGCCACACAGTCCAAACACCTATTTTTTCCTCTCATATGTTACCTATACCTTACATATGAGAGGACGAGATAGGTGTTGGGATTGTGTGGCAGAGCAGAGGGGAGGAAAGGACCCACGGGAGCCTACGCGATACCGGTCCTTTGGGTGTGACGCGGAAAAGTCTACGGGTACATCAAGCCACTTTTACATTACTTAGCTGCTCCCGTGATGCCACAATAGTCGCTCTTTCACAGATAGCAATACAAAGCAGTTGTCTACGAAGGTGAAAAGAGGATAGACCATTTACCTTCCTGGGCAGTGTGATGATGGTCGGAACACGGGGCAGGTGAAGGCAAGGCAAGGTAAGGTAGGACAGCACTCACCAGAGGAGGGAAAGAGTAGGTTGTGGATTAATATTAGGAGATAACATACGTATAAATAGATGAAGAGAGAGAGAGAGAGAGAGAGAGAGAGAGAGAGAGAGAGAAAGCATGATTATTGGAGCGTGGCCGAGGAAGGCGAGAGGGGAACACACACCCTTAGCTGCAGAGTTTCTCCCCTCGTTTCTGGAAGGCGGGAAGCTGACTGGATTATTCTCCCCAACTGCACTCACTGGCCGAGGAAGTGGAGGAGGAAGAGGAGGAGGAGGAGGAAGAGGAGGAGGAGAAGGAAAAAGAAAAATAAGAGGAATAACAGTAATAAGAATGACGACAATACGAATACAAATACTAATACCAATAATAATAATGATAATAATAATAGTTAATGATAATAAAATAAAATGAAGAGAAATATAAGCAACAAAAAAAAACAAGAAAAATGAAGATAATATGGAGCAGAAGGAATAAGAAGAAAACAAACAGGACGGAAAAAGAGGAGGAGGAGGAGGAGGAGGAGGTATCGAGGGAAGAGGATCAAGGTACATCATCCCAACAACATCGCGAGTCCCAAACCACTGCAAGAAGGAAAGACTCAGACATCCTCCCTACATGACCTCACACGCCTGACTGACTGGCTGGCTGGCTGGACGAGGCTACCTGCGGCCTCACCTGTCCAGAACTGCATCATCCCCTTCACTCCGCTCACCTGAGAATACCTGATTTCCTAAAGATGATGAAGAGGCTGGAATGAGACTGGAATGAAGGCTGGAATGAGAGTGGAAGGAGACTGGAATAAAGACTGGAATGAGGACTAGAATGAGGACTGGAATGAAAACTGGAATGAAAAGTGGAATGAAGACAACTGTAAAGAGGAGTATAACAAGAAAAGTGAGAGATGAAGAATGAGGAGGTGAGAGAGAGATGGAACAAGAGGATTAGGGCAAGAGGTAGAAAACAATGATATATGAGGCAAGCATAAAAAAGACATGGGTGGGAATATATGTCAAGAAATACAGTACTTTTGTCCCTGCACCCTTCCTATCCACCTGCTTACCTGAGGCTACCTGTGTTAATAGAGATGATGAGGAATATAAAGGTGGATATAAAAAGGGAAGGGTGGGAATATGTCAGGAAACACAGTACTTTGTTCCTGCATCCTTCCCTTTCACCTGGTTACCTGAGGCTACCTGTGATTGTAAAGGTGATGAAGCGTTGAGGTAGATAAAAGGTATGAAGGGTGGGAAGGAGAAACGTCAGTAGATAAAGTAGTTTGCCATGCACCTTCCCTCTCGTTACCTGAGGCTACCTGACTTAATGAAGATCTTGAAGGTATGAAGAGGTGACGGAGAGAGAAGAACAAGAAGAAGAAGAAGAAGAAATAGAGAAGTTAGTCCCTGCTCTGTCCCTTCCTTTTACACGAGCTCACCTCCTCTCATAAAGATGTTGAAGGAATGAAGATTTAAATACAGGAAAAGAGGGAAAATAATAATAAGCGTCGAGAAAGGATTCGTTATTGCACATTTCCTCTTCTCTCGCCTCTTTCCTTCTTTTCCCTGACCACCTACATTTGCAAGGATACTAAAGGGGAAGGAAAATAGGTACGGGAAAAATAGCGAGAAGAGGAAAATATGGAAGAGAAGAATAAATGGAAATAAGTATAAGAGAGAAGAGTGAGAGGAGGAAAATGAGTAAGGGAAGATTCTGCACCTTTTATATTCTCTCTTCTCTCTCCACCGTTTTGAGACCACTTAGTTCATTTGGAGAGGATGCTAAGGAGATGAGGATATGAGTAAGAGATGAACAAGATGAGGAAAAGGTGAAGGACAAGAGTCTGCACCTATTCTCCTTTCTCTTTATCTTATATGAGACCACCTTAGTTCATTTGGAGAGGATGCTAAGGAGATGAGGATATGAGTAAGGGAGATGAACAAGATGAGGCAAAGGTGTAGGATTGGAGTCTGCACCTATTCTCCTTTCTCTTTGCCTTCTATGAGACCACCTTAGTTAGTTTAGATGCTAAGGAAAAGGGGAGATGAGTAAGGGAGATGAACGAGATGAGGAAACGGTGAAGGAGAAGAGTCTGCACCTATTCTCCTTTCTCTTCACCTTATTTGAGACCGCCTTAATTTGTTTGGAAGGGAGAGCGAAGGTGTGTAAGGAGCTGGTATTGAAAGGGAAAGGTGTGAAGGAGACTGACACTGAGAGAGAGATATGTAAGAAAACAATCTCCCCTTCCCTCTTACCTCTTCCCTTCACCCCTAAGCAGTTGACTTCGCACGGATGTTAAGTAGATGAAGCTGTGGGCACGGGATGAGGAGGGTTGGAGGCAGCATTACCATATTATCGTACTCAAAACATTGCATTTGTCAGTTCTAGAGCCCAAAACTCTCCTACCCACACAGATAACGAGATTCCAGTTAAGGTTATCGTTAAAAGCGTTACTTATTGGTGTTTGTTTGCGATAGCTGTGAGTCAGAAACCGAAAAGTACAATGTGCTGCGTGGCTGAGTACGATAATTTGGTAACGCTGGTTGGAGGAATGATGAGAAAGGTGTCCATCCCTTTACACCTCCACCTTATACATGTAAATTCGAGGAGGTAGATGTGGTAGAGTGTGAAAGACTGGTTGATAGTGCTGATGATTAGTGGTAGTATGTGATGGTGAGAGTGTTAGTGTTAGAGGAATGTTAGTGGGAAGTTGAATGAAAGAAGGAAGAGAAACAAGAGGAAGAGGAGTAAAAGAAGGAGGAGGAGAATTGAGACAGGAATGAAGACAGCAGTAAAGAGGAGTATAACAAGAAGAGAGAGAGGTGGAGAATGGGAAGACAGGACAAGAAGATGGCGGAACGAGGGAGAAAACAAGGACAAATAGAAGGAGAAAGACGAAACAAGAAGGGTAAGAGAAGAGGAGGAGGAGGAGGAGGAGGAGAAGCATGATGAAGACAAGCGTAAAGAGGAAAAAAAGAAGAGATTTAAAGGTGGAGGAGGAGGTAGAAAACGAAAAACAAGGAGGAGGAGGAGGAGGAGAAGGAGGAGGAGAAGGAGGAGGAGGAGGATAAAAAGGCAAAAAATATAGTAAACTCTGCTTGGTGGATGTCTGAAACACACACACACACACACACACACACACACACACAAACCCATCCCCCCTACCCTTCCCCTCCCACACACACAAACACGAGTTTTCCCGCCATTTTTTCCCGCCTCTCATTAATCTGATCCAATTTGCCGTAATTCGTATGAGGAGGAGATATGAATGTCGGACTTTAATTGTATCTGTCAGGCTGATTTTATTGCGCGCCCGATATCTCATTCCGCGCCGCCGCCTCCATGGGTGTAGCGCCGCGCCGCAGCCTCCATGGGTGTAGCGCCGCGCCGCAGCCTCCTCCTTCCTGGACCTCCCTCGCCCTCCTGTGTTTGCGTCGCCAGTCTTTTGTTTTGGGGCTCGAGAGTGTGTGTGAGTGTGTGTGTGTGTGGGGGGGGGGGTTGTGTGTGTGACGTGGTGGGGGGGGGTAGTGTGTGTGTGTGTGTGTGTGTGTGTGGGGGGGGGGGTTGTGTGTGTGACGTGGTGGGGGGGGGTAGTGTGTGTGTGTGTGTGTGTGTGTGTGTGTGTGTGTGTGTGTGTTCCCAGAAAAGAAAAGCGATATACTAAAACGAATAGTAGTGTTTTAAATGAAGGTCACTTGTATTTTTCTTTTTCTACCTCATAATCAAGAAAAAAACAATAAGACAAAACAACAGAGAAAGGAAAACAAACAAGAAAGAACTCAACTCATATAACGTCTCTCACATAATCAAGAAAAACAACAACAACAGCAAAAAAATAAACAAGAAAAAAAACACTAGCAAGATATCATCACACCACATCACAAACATTAAGGGCCAATACAACACATAACAACAGCACAGGGCCCCTTAAAGCCCGCATCGCCGCTTAACACAGCAGACCGGCGGAGCACACCACAGATGAGCCGGCCGGTCACTCTATAATGGACGACCTCAAGGTGATATGTCCACCTGCATTATGACCCCACAATTATAATATAGCCTTTACATTGCTCTCCTCTTGGCTTGTCTCTGTGTCTCTCTCTGTGTCTCTCTCTCTCTCTCTCTCTCTCTCTCTCTCTCTCTCTCTCTCTCTCTCTCTCTCTCTCTCTCTCTATCTCTCCCTCCTTACTCATATTCCTCCTCTCTTCTTGTAATGTATCTTTTTTTGTAATGTTCTTTATAAATCGACGTCTAATTTTACCTTTTACATTTGTTTCTTTCCTTCCAACTTTGACGCATAGCTTTGCTCTTTTCATCGACATGTTTACGATTTTATTAACTTTTTCTCTCCTCTCTTAAATATCCAACATTTTTAACTCAATCCTTATCTTTACTCTTTCCATAGACTTATAAATAGCCTTCCTTAACCTTTTCTTTCATCTCTTTCAAATGATAATCTTTCTACCTCTCCATCTATCTTTATCTCCCACGGTTATATCTACGTTTTTTTCCTTTTTTTTCTTTGATTCTGGCTTTCCCTCACTCTTCCTTAGACGTTCACTGTCATATACCACGAACGGCCGCCACTATAAATTAAATTCGCCTGCGCCACTAACGGTCTGGGGTCGTCCAAGAGGTCCCTCAAGACAGCCTACCATCGCTATAAGCAACACCTAAAAAAAAAAGGATAAATAAAAAAAATCCTCTCCATATATACATTTAAATCCTGTCAACAGCTTCCTTCTTTCCTCTTTTATCGTCAACTTTACTCTCCTGACATTTCTCTCTATTAAATTTACGATATTCAAACCTTATATCAAACTCTATGACTTTCCCTTTCGCTCCTTATGACTCTCACTGCCTCATGCTCGCAATAGAAAAGGGGTTAGATAGATAGATAGATAGATAGATAGATAGATAGGGAGAGAGAGAGAGAGAGAGAGAGAGAAAGGGGGGTAGGGGGTGGAGGTCCCTTTTCGATGTTTTGTTGTGGCGAGAAAGTTGACAGATAGATTGCGTTGTTTTGGCGGCTGTGTGTGTGTGTGTGTGTGTGTGTGTGTGTGTGTGTGTGTGTGTGTGTGTGTGTGTGTGTGTGTGTGTGTGTGTGTGTGTGTGTGTGTGTTTTTGTTTATTTCTTAATCTGTGTTTCTCTCGTGTCATCTTTATTTTTTATTTTATTTTTCCTTCTCTCTTATTTACGTTCCTCTGTTTCCCTTCCTTTACTTTTTATTGCCGTGTTTTTAGTCTTTGTTCCTTTGTTCCTTGTCTCACTTTTAGCTTCTCCTCCTCCTCTTCTTCTTCCGTCTCTCTCTCTCTCTCTCTCTCTCTCTCTCTCTCTCTCTCTCTCTCTCTCTCTCTCTCTCTCTCTCTCTCTCTCTCTCTCTCTCTCTCTCTCTCTCTCTCTCTCTCTCTCTCTTTCTTTCTCTCTTTCTCTCTCTCTCTCTCTCTCTCTTTCTTTCTCTCTCTCCCTCGTGTCATCCCATCTAATTGCTTCACGCTTCTTGGTTCTTCGTCTTCTTCTTCTTCTTCTCTCTTTTTCTTCCTCCTTTTTCTCTCTCTTTCCTTTCTCGCCTCGCTTCTGACATTCCCTTCACCACCTCCTGCACCCTACCTCCTCCTCCTCCTCCTCCTCCTCCTTTCTCCTCTTTTTCTCTCTTCTGTTTCATCTTCTTTTATCTCTCACCCCTTCCCATCTTCCTTGTTTTTGTTTTGCTTTTTTTGGGTTACTCAACTTCTGCAGCTTCTCTCTCTCTCTCTCTTTCTCTCTCTCTCTCTCTCTCTCTCTCTCTCTCTCTCTCTCTCTCTCTCTCTCTCTCTCTCTCTCTCTCTCTCTCTCTCTCTCTCTCTCTCTGTCCATCCTTCCTCTCTTCTCTCTCCTCCATCTCCTTCATCTCCTCCTCCTCCTCCTCCTCCTTCTCTTCTTCTTCTTCTTTCTTCCCCTGTCTTGTCGTCAGTTCGTCTTCCCCCTTCGTTGATTACCTGTATCTTCTTCCTCTTCTTCTTCTTCTTCTTCTTCTTCTTCCCGTTCAATGCTTCCTCTTCCTTCTCCTCCTCCTCCTTCTCCTCCTCCTTCTCTTTCTTCCTTTTCTTCAGTACTCTTCTTTCCTCTGAGCGTATTTCCCCTCCTATTTGACTCTTCTTCTTCTTCTTCTTCTTCTTCTTCTTCTTCTTCTTCTTCTTCTTCTTCCTCTTCATCTTCCTCCTCCTCCTCCTCCTCCTCGGGGCCTGACACTCTCCGGAAGCAGGCTAATGCAGCTGTTAATTGAGCCTCAACTTGTCGGTTCCTCTCTTGAATATTTTCCTCTCAATATACATATACACATACACCCAAGTCACTACCCCCCTTCCCTTCTTTTCTTCCCCCTCCTCCTTGGCCGTCTCTCCTCGTCCTCCTCTTCCTCCTCCTCCTCTATTGCTTTCTTGGTCTGAGAGTCTACAGTAGTTTATTTTTTGGCCTCTTCCTCTTTCTCCCTTTTTTTTCTCTCTTATTCTTCCTTTTTCCTCTTTCCTTTTCCTCTTCTTCCAGTTTCTTGGCCTTACCGTCATTAGTATTTATCTCTCTCCCTCCCTTTAACTCCTTCTCTCCATTCCTCTCATTCTTTTCTCTTCCTCTACTTCCTCCTTCTCCTTCCTTTCTTCCCTC